>NW_004797584.1:43553-46255 GCF_000002075.1 Aplysia californica | reverse complement strand
AACTTATGGAAAGCAGGCTCAGATGGCTAGGGTACTACATGGAAGATTGGAGAGAACCAAAGTCCTAAGTGTATATAATATAGGCTATAAAATTTGCTAAGGGCA
This sequence comes from Aplysia californica, assembly GCF_000002075.1. Lineage (NCBI taxonomy): Eukaryota > Metazoa > Mollusca > Gastropoda > Aplysiida > Aplysiidae > Aplysia > Aplysia californica. The sequence goes on along the minus strand of NW_004797584.1, from coordinate 46,150 downwards.
ATGGGAAGGGCATATCAATGAGGCGGCGGGCATTGGATCGGCAGATAAGTTGTGGGGGAAACTAAAAAATGGCGGAAAATTGGAAGCACTGAACGTTAGGTCGAGATTCTAGATCTATAGATAGAACGAACGAACATTTTTTCATATTCGGACTCGAGTCCGAATATTAATTTTTTTTATTCGGACTCGAGTCCGAATATGAAAAAATGTTATTCGGACTCGAGTACGAATAACGACAGCCTTCAGACAAAACCAAGACTCCAAGAGGTGCCTTACTGACTTGCATGTATTTGAACCTGAATAATTCTAGATCTAGATATCTAGATCTAATGAGACCTGTATACTTAACAGGCTAGAGTCGATAGGGCCAAACCTAGATCTAGATCAGATCTAAGTACGGCTAGACTGTAGCCGTACTTAAGTACGGCTAGCCACTTCGCTCAAGATTCTAGATCTAGAGTCTAGATCTAGATTCTAGATCTAGATCTAGAACTTCTTTCCAAATGCTTACTTTAACTGAGAAAGAAATTTTAAAACAACAAGATCTAGAACTTCTTTCCAAATGCTTACTTTAACTGAGAAAGAAATTTTTTTTAAAACAACAATAGAGAGTTTAAGGTTGCTGCCACACGGGCCAAAAAGTGGAATGTGTAAGTTACTATAAATAACTCACAGGGCACGAGTTCCAACATTATGTTAGCCCACAGAATTCTACACTTAAATAACTCACAGGGCACGAGTTCCAACATTATGTTAGCCCACAGAATTCTACACTTAGTGTAGAATTCTGTGTGTTAGCCTAATTAAAAAACGTAGTTTTTATTCAGACTGAAACTGAATAATCTTAGATTTTAATTTACTTTTGTGTTTTAACATCATTTTTTAACTTTGTTTTGGTCAATTTGATTGTCCACACCGATAGACATTCAGAAAGAGACAGAGAGAGAGAGAAGAGGGGAGGAGTAGATCTTGCGAGAACTTCCGGGCGGGTGAGAATAGCCACTAGCCACTTTCTAAATATATACATATTATATCTAAGTCTAGATCTAGATCTAGTGCTTGAAGTGAATCAAGATAAATCAACCTAAATCTAACTTACAAGTTCAGCGTAAACCAACAGAACGGCAGCGTTCAACCTAAATCTAACTTACAAGTTCAGCGTAAACCAACAGAACGGCAGCGTTCGAGTTCCCAGGTCGATCTCCAGATCTATCCTAAACCAAGGAATTCTACACTTAGTACTTAGTGTAGAATTCTGTGCCCTAAACTGATTGTGACAAGACAACACAACAAGATCGGATCGACCGGATGCCGGATGCTGAGAGTTTATAAATAGCATCGGAAATTCACGTGTAATATTTTGATTTATTGGAAATTTCCGTTAACCCTTTTCTGGAACAAAGCGTCAGAATCAATACTATAGCCTTGTTAACGCATTACAGAAATGCATAAAGAGGACTCAGGTTTTCTTGAACAGGTGTCTTAGAAAGTTACTGAGGATCAGAAGGACAGACAAGGTCACCAATGTGGAAGTGTTTTAAAAGGAAAACAGACAGATGAAGGGCGGTGGCGATGGAGTGGACATAATAATAATATAGTCTCAAGAAGTCAGGCAGCTGCATACAATTAATTACATGTATTTAAGTTTTGGATTGGAACCCACGGGGTAAGAGATCAGAGGGAAGCCGGGTGGAACCTGGAGAAGAATCACATAAATCGATGAACAGAAAAGTGGGAAGACATGGAATAACATCAAGAGGCTAGCCCAGAATAGAGAAAGGTGGAAGGTGTTTGTCGCCGTGGCCTATCCCTGGTGCATGGTGAGAAAGGCAATGATGAAAATAGCCTAGTTGGAGCAAAATGAAACATTCCGTGACCGTGTAGCGCGAAAGTTGCGTTCTTTGGCTTTTTGGAGACTTAATGAGTTACAAAAGAATTTAACTTCAATGCCTCTTTGAGGAGGATGGGCGATGTGCGTCATGTAAACTTTGTACGTACCGTTTTAACATGCAAAAATAGTCCAGGTAACTCATGGCGGTGTACCTTCGCTTGTGGACAATCTCTTATCGCGTTTGTCACAATTCCAAAATCATGACATTATCACCCTAAGTTTTGTCATTATTTGAAACGGTTTGAACTGCACCCGTCCGCTTCGCTTGTGGCGTACACATAAACAGGTTGGATGCATGGCAGTAGATCTAGATCTAGAATTTATCATACAGAAAGAGGTAAAAGAAAATAAATTTATAAAGGAACCGCAAAAAAAATGGTCTATAACACAGCTGGATTTCCCGGGCCCATTTCGGTGCAATGTGATCAAGATATAGATCTATTATGGAGCCACAAAATTCTAGTCTACACTTTTATAAAAGTGTAGAATTCTGTGCAAGGAGCTTAAAACAAATGGAGCCTCCACCCGCTTTCTCTCTCTCTTCGCGGCGCCCGCCACGAGCGGCACGCTGAGGTGGGGAGTAAATATGGCCGCCGACTATGATCTAAACTCGCGAACTGCGGTTTTTCTTTTTATAGAATGTTATAGGGCTGGGCCACATTGTTGGGGTGGGCAGGGTGGGGGAATGCAGGCAATGAAGAGGGGA
>NW_004797584.1:41090-43410 GCF_000002075.1 Aplysia californica | reverse complement strand
GTACGGCTAGCCACTTCGCTCAAGATTCTAGATCTAGATTCTAGATCTAGAGTCTAGATCTAGATTCTAGATCTAGATCTAGATCTAGACTCTAGATCTAGATAGATCTAGAGTCTAGTCTAGATCTAGAACTTCTTTCCAAATGCTTACTTTAACTGAGAAAGAAATTTTAAAACAACAAGAGAGAGTTTAAGGTTGCTGCCACACGCGATAATCAGAAATACCCTAAATTTGACGACACTCAGCGAGACATGAGGTGTTGTGAGTCAGGCCAAAAAGTGGAATGTGTAAGTTACTATAAATAACTCACAGGGCACGAGTTCCAACATTATGTTAGCCCACAGAATTCTACACTTAGTGTAGAATTCTGTGTGTTAGCTTAATTCCTAATTAAAAAACGTAGAATCTAGTTTTTATTCAGACTGAAACTGAATAATCTTAGATTTTAATTTACTTTTGTGTTTTAACATCATTTTTTAACTTTGTTTTGGTCAATTTGATTGTCCACACCGATAGACATTCAGAAAGAGACAGAGAGAGAGAGAAGAGGGGAGGAGTAGATCTTGCGAGAACTTCCGGGCGGGTGAGAATAGCCACTAGCCACTTTCTAAATATACATATTATATCTAAGTCTAGATCTAGATCTAGATCTAGATCTAGATCTAGATCTAGATCTAGAATCTAGATCTAGTCTAGATCTAGTGCTTGAAGTGAATCAAGATAAATCAACCTAAATCTAACTTACAAGTTCAGCGTAAACCAACAGAACGGCAGCGTTCGAGTTCCCAGGTCGATCTCCAGATCTATCCTAAACCACAGAATTCTACACTTAGTACTTAGTGTAGAATTCTGTGTCCTAAACTGATTGTGACAAGACAACACAACAAGATCGGATCGACCGGATGCCGGATGCTGAGAGTTTATAAATAGCATCGGAAATTCACGTGTAATATTTTGATTTATTGGAAATTTCCGTTAACCCTTTTCTGGAACAAAGCGTCAGAATCAATACTATAGCCTTGTTAACGCATTACAGAAATGCATAAAGAGGACTCAGGTTTTCTTGAACAGGTGTCTTAGAAAGTTACTGAGGATCAGAAGGACAGACAAGGTCACCAATGTGGAAGTGTTTTAAAAGGAAAACAGACAGATCCCAGTCAGAGATGAAGGGCGGTGGCGATGGAGTGGACATAATAATAATATAGTCTCAAGAAGTCAGGCAGCTGCATACAATTAATTACATGTATTTAAGTTTTGGATTGGAACCCACGGGGTAAGAGATCAGAGGGAAGCCGGGTGGAACCTGGAGAAGAATCACATAAATCGATGAACAGAAAAGTGGGAAGACCTGGAATAACATCAAGAGGCTAGCCCAGAATAGAGAAAGGTGGAAGGTGTTTGTCGCCGTGGCCTATCCCTGGTGCATGGTGAGAAAGGCAATGATGAAAATAGCCTAGTTGGAGCAAAATGAAACATTCCGTGACCGTGTAGCGCGAAAGTTGCGTTCTTTGGCTTTTTGGAGACTTAATGAGTTACAAAAGAATTTAACTTCAATGCCTCTTTGAGGAGGATGGGCGATGTGCGTCATGTAAACTTTGTACGTACCGTTTTAACATGCAAAAATAGTCCAGGTAACTCATGGCGGTGTACCTTCGCTTGTGGACAATCTCTTATCGCGTTTGTCACAATTCCAAAATCATGACATTATCACCCTAAGTTTTGTCATTATTTGAAACGGTTTGAACTGCACCCGTCCGCTTCGCTTGTGGCGTACACATAAACAGGTTGGATGCATGGCAGTAGATCTAGATCTAGTATTTATCATACAGAAAGAGGTAAAAGAAAATAAATTTATAAAGGAACCGCAAAAAAAATGGTCTATAACACAGCTGGATTTCCCGGGCCCATTTCGGTGCAATGTGATCAAGATATAGATCTATTATGGAGCCACAAAATTCTAGTCTACACTTTTATAAAAGTGTAGAATTCTGTGCAAGGAGCTTAAAACAAATGGAGCCTCCACCCGCTTTCTCTCTCTCTTCGCGGCGCCCGCCACGAGCGGCACGCTGAGGTGGGGAGTAAATATGGCCGCCGACTATGATCTAAACTCGCGAACTGCGGTTTTTCTTTTTATAGAATGTTATAGGGCTGGGCCACATTGTTGGGGTGGGCAGGGTGGGGGAATGCAGGCAATGAAGAGGGGATGCAGCTGGGATGAAGGGGATGGGGCTGGGATGAAAGAGGTGGGGCGGGCCTTGGGAAGGGACGAAGGAGGTGGGGGAAAATAAATAAAAGAGAGAGGGAGAGAGAGAGAGAGTGA
>NW_004797584.1:38296-39571 GCF_000002075.1 Aplysia californica | reverse complement strand
TCTCTCTATTGTTGAGCCGCCTGTTCTGTCGGTTGTTCAGCTGTCAGTTCTGAAGGGAGAGAGCTCACCGTCTCTTTGACCTGAGGGAGATAAAACCTGACGTTTTAATGTAATGCATATACATGCATATAATATATGTATTTTTGTTTATTTATATAACATTAAAATTAATTTCGTCTGCGAGTTTGTTTTCCGAGTTTAGGGAATCATTATCGAGTATCTCGGTAGTTCGGTCTTTCTACTGGCATGCTATTAAACCTCTCTGCCCGGATTTGCCCTGACGTCTAAGGTCGGATGCCCGTCCACTTACTTACCTTTTTACTTTTTCAGTACTAAATGAGCTGAAGTATATCAGTGAGGGTGTGAATACACCGACATCTCATTTCAAATCCTTGAAATACTAAAGTTTAACTTCCCCTTTCCTTGCCTTACACACAGGTCGCTACCCTAGATTTACAAAGTTCTATCTGCTCAGTACTTCGTTTTGACAAATTTAACGTAAAAATGTTTGAATTTCACAAGCCAAGCTTTTTCGAATGCAATCCTTTGGATATCTTGATAACGACGCCAAACAGTCTTGCGATTTGGACAGAGCAGATGGAGTCAGGCATTCCTCTGACCCAAGCTCTCCGGCTTATGACAGAGACACGTCTCTTTCTTCCCGCGACACCCAAAAGGGTATAAGCAGCGGATAAAAGTAAAATAAAGTAAGATAGAACATGATTTCTGACCTCATGGTCTAAATTACTCAAAAACGGCCAAAAATGTCAGATAGAACTTACTTATTTTAAGGTAGCGTCGAAGTCCTGAGCTTCAAGGCACCAACTTTTAAATCGACGCCGTCATTCATTATTGTAGAGAGCCAAACTTTCGGAGAAAAAAAAAAGAAATATCTTCTGTTATAAAGTTTGATTAAAAAAAATAATTTTTGGGATCGTGTAGACAGCCTGATGATGAATAACAGTGACTATTTATTTATTTACTAATTTTTCTATTTAGCCGTGTGTTAAAAGCGACTTACCCAAACGTAGTAACTCGTTGCTGCAGCTGAGACCTTTCTCACACTCTCGGCAGAGAGAGCAGCTATCTTTTCCTGGACATACTTGACCTTGGCAGGTGTCAGGGGTTTGGGGTCGAACTTCGCCATTTGACTGTTGATTTTCTGGTCACCGACACTAGCCAGTTGTTTCTTGGCGAACTTCCAATCCTGGATTTGTTTAGATCAAAAGTGTGTGTTGGTTTTTGGTTTTGTGGTGAGATGTGTTGAAGGGAGAG
>NW_004797584.1:23975-36715 GCF_000002075.1 Aplysia californica | reverse complement strand
AAGTTGGTCCTGTTGTATGGATGTGAGACAGGAAACGCATCACAGCCTTGCATAAAGAGGATCCAGGTTTTCTTGAACAGGTGCCTTAGAAAGCTACTGAGGATCAGATGGACAGACAGGGTCTCCAATGTGGAAGTGTTAAGGAAAACAAGACAGATCCCAGTCAGAGATGAGGTAGGAAGAAGGCGGTGGCGATGGATAGGACAAACTCTCAGGAAGTCAGGCCGCTGCATAATAAAGAAAGTTTTGGATTGGAATCCACAGGGTATCAGAGATCAAAGGGAAGACCGCGTGGAACCTGGAGAAGAATCACAGAAATCGATGTACAGAAAAGTGGGAAGACATAGAATAACATCAAGAGACTAGCCCAATATAGAGAAAGGTGGAGGGTGTTTGTCCGTGGCCTATACTCTGGTGCAGGGTGAGAAAGGCAATGCTGATGATATATGTATATATATGTGTGTGTGTGTGTGTGTGTGTGTGTATTGGTGTGTGTGTGTGTGTGTCACTGTGTGGTGGAACCAGAAGCTCGTTCAAGTTTCTAGCATAATCTTAAGCCTGTTTATTTTGTTTTACTTTCAATGAAAAAAACTACTCATCTGTCTTGAATAGAAGCTGAGATATTTGCAAATTGAAGGAGTTGAGGGTCACATGGGTTCAGAGATTAAATTTGCGAGAAAATGGCCACTAAAGTTTGGTTATTTTCATAACTTTAGAGTCGGCGAAACTTAGAGAGTTTACAATAATTTTCGGTACCTTCAGTCAACGTTTTTCAGTAAAAATCCACACTTTCTTAAATGGACATAAATTATAGTGTTGAGTAAAAAAAAAGAAGCTTGGTGTTCCTTATTGACGAGCGCCTGATTTCATCACGCTAGTTCGGAAAGAAAATTAAATATGATTGTTGTATAATATTATTATAATATAATTGTGTGGAAAATCTTATGTGTTGACTGCTGATGGAAAATGTAAAGATGTGATGAAAAAGAATAAGTAAGAGTATAAGTTTTACGCCCCTATCTTTGTTAGGTCATTTAATAGTCACAATCAACTATTTTTGTTTTTAGTTGTTTTTTTCCTTCAGAAAACATATTATACTTGTAGACAGACATGCGGAGAAAAACGCAGACAAACAGACATACAGATATGCAGACAGACATATCGACAAACAGATATACATACAGACATAGAGCCCCACCTCTGCGTCGCCTTTCTTGTGGCCCAGTAGTGCCAAAAGAGCCGAGAAGACTTGCATCACAACCTTGGGTGGGGAAGCCAGAGATTTAAGCTCACTCAGATCTCCTGGTGGTGGAATGGTTGGCATGTTGTCGGTTGTTTGTGCCTCTCTTCTCGGCTGACCTATTGTTAAACAAACGTGTGGAACAGGTGTGAAATGTATGCATAATGGATATTATTTGTATGTTATGAATATAATATATATAGATAGATAGATAGATAGATAGATAGATAGATAGATAGATAGATAGATAGATATATTAAAAGAAGAAGAATTAAAATTAGAAGAAGAAGAAGAAGAATATAAATATATATATATAATTTATGTACATGTCTACACATGTATATAAAGAAGAAGAAGAAGAAGAAGAAGAAGAAGAAGAAGAAGAAGAAGAAGAAGAAGAAGAAGAAGAAAAAGAAGAAGAAGAAGAAGAAGAAGGAGAAGGAGAAGAAGAAGAAGAAGAAGAAGAAGAAGAAGAAGTAGAAGAAGAAGAAGAAGAAGAAGAAGAAGAAGAAGAAGAAGAAGAAGAAGAAGAAGAAGAAGAAGAAGAAGAAGAAGAAGAAAAAGAAGAAGAAGAAGAAGAAGAAGAAGAAGAAGAAGAAGAAGAAGAAGAAGAAGAAGAAGAAGAAGAAGAAGAAGAACAACAACAACAACAACAACAACGGAACAAAAGAAAGAAGAACAACACGAAGAACGACATAATGGGCAAATCGACCAGACCCCGATACATTCAGATACGCACCAATAATCAATAAGATCGACGAATGTTTCAGTTCACCAGCTGGGCTTTGCAGATATGACTTGCCACATACGTTAGAGAAGTTCCTTGCTAATGCACTCAACACCAAATGTCTGGAAGCTTATATAGCATGGACATTAGCTTCCAGAAACTTGAAAAACTGGATTGGGAAATATATTGACCTTGTAGTAAAAGCGTAAGACAAACAGTTCTGTTAGCTTATATTATTATCTTCAAGGTGCGGTTCAGTTTCTATTTTTAGCAACTGACGTAAATAGACCTACTATTTTTAAGTTCAACTTTGAACTCTGGTCCGAGTCCTTGGTTCAGAGCTGCTGTACTGGTTACTGGTGGTTGAATTTGAGAGGTGACGTTAGAGAGGGTTCCTCTGTGCATTTGTGTACGATTATTCCCCTCAATAAAAAATAAAGCTCTCTGTCAGCTCAGTTGATACCATGCTAAACGACGGAGCAGACGGCCTTGGTTCGTATCCCAGACTGGGCGCTCTTGAACTCTCAACTCATTTGCATCTGTCTAATCGGAGACGGACATTACATTGGGAACCCCACCTCTTTAATAGTATCATAATAGTATTGATAGAGGCGTTAAACTCAAACACGTTTACTCAGACAAGATGAAATCCCAGTTAAAGGAACAGAACTAGGGGAAACTACTTTGCAATAACTAATTTTTGCTTTTTAACATAACTTCGAAGTTATTGCCCCTGCATTGAAAGCCAAATAACTAACTACAAAAATTGCTGATATTGTTGTTGTTGGGTTGTTCTTATTGTTGATGTTTTTGGTGTTGTTGTTGTTATCATTGTCTCTGATTTTGTTATCAGCCTTTTTGCTATTGTTATTATCATTGTTGTTATTGTTTTTATTATTGTTTCTGTTGCTGATGGTAGTGTCATTGTAATTTTATCGCTGTCACCGCTTTTGTTGTTAATTTTATTGTTTTTTAAAACCGTCTTTATTGTTATGGTTGTAGTTGTTTTCGTTTCCATTGTTGGACTTTGGGTTTTTTTTCCGCTGTTGTTGTAGATGCTGTTGTTGCTGAAGAAGACTTCTCTGTGTAGTCCATTTATCATAAACGGTAGATGATTATTTCATCTGTGAACACGGATAAACAGGGACAATGAATGATACAGGTACGACATAACATGAAATAATATGGGGTACACCACATAACGTACAGAGAACGTGAACCAATATAATTTAACACATAACAGTTGTTGTTGTTGTTTTTGTTGTTATTGTTGTTGTTGTTGATGTTTCTGTACTTGTTGCTGTTATTGTTGTTGCTGCTGCTGTAGCTGTGCCATACGTCGTGGGATTCCGCCCTTCGCAAATATGAAACGACAGTAAGACAGAGAGACAGTTTGCTACCCTAAAATTACAAAGTTCTTTCTGCTCAGCACCTCTTTTTGAGAGATTTGACGTGCATAATTTTGAGTTTCACAACATTTTTTTGGTAAGTGTTTTACGGCACTCGCAACTGCATAAGGTCATATGAGCGCGCGGGACACACCTAATATTTTCAGTTGGTAGGAAATTTTGAATTTTGCCCGGGTGGCGGCTGAAGCCTACTCTTATGGATTTTAGACCACCAAGGTATCTTTAACGTGCGCAACTTGCACACGGGCCCTCCGAGATTTTTTTGCCCTTGTCTGAGAAGTGTAGGTGTAGATCTTTCCTACCAGAAGATCAGGGGTGTGGTAGAAAGACAGCAGTAAGGAGGAGCCAAGGAGTAGCAGTAGAAAGGCTGCAGAGAGAGTCAGGAGCCCAGAGGAGGGGGCAAAGGAGGAGAGGGGGGTGGGGATAAAAAGTGGAAATGAAAGCAAACAACAGAACATTGCTAGAGAGCAGGAAAGGAGGTGATAGGAGAAAATTTTAGAGAAGAAAATTTTTCGTTCGCTACCCGGATTCGAATTTTGTCAGTACAAATACTTTGTACAGAGGATACACGTAAGTTGAAAATTATTATGTAGTTTTGGTGGTTAAATAACAAGGCATGCAACAAAATAGATTGAGTGTTGTTAATATGTAGAGTGCATCGACCGAAAAATTGAAGTACGACTGTAATCAGGATGACAAAAAGTTCGGCTCAGGACACAACTAGGCTTTCATTTAGTTTAGTCCGTGCAAATGTATTTGTTAAGATGGACAAGAAGGTTGTAAAAACAGTTATGATTAAGTTGCCAAAACTAGGAATACACCATAATGAATAAGTTACTTTCGAAAGTCTAAGAATTTAACGACTAACATAATATGAAGGTACTAAAGTATTATTATATTTTGGGATCATTAAACAAATAAGGCGAAATGCAGATTTTCTGGACACAAATAGGGTTGGATAAAGTTAACCCAGTTCAAAGGAGTTTATAAAGATGCGAACGTAGATTATACAAGCACTTTTTTTTATTTAGTAGAGGGTTTTACGGCGCTCGCAACTGCATAAGGTAATATGAGCGCCAAGCGGTGGGTGTCAACAGAGAAGTCCTTACAGGGAATCAAACTTACTTTGCTCACCTTTGTAGCTTCAACAGCACAAGGTCTGCTTCGACTATCAAGGCACCACGGAAATAGCAGGTCACAAGAGAGTGACAAACGTACAAAAGATGTAGAGGAAAATGACAATAGTAAGGATTAGATATGAAAAAGCAGCAGTTCCCTGCTGCAGATCAGGCACCGTTATGAGCGTGACATAATGAATCAGCCCATTTACAATTCTACTGTGCTTAAATGACAAATGTTCCCCCTTTGGGAATGGCCTAAAGACACTACAGTCAGTGGCACTTCCCCCCGGGGGGGGGGGGGGTAATACAATACAAGCACTTTGATTGTTACTGAACCAACAAAATAAAATAAGAAAAAAAAAGAAAAATGTATAATCCAAAGTGAGAGTGTAACAACCGACAAGGTATTTAAGGTTTTAAGATTTTTTTCAAAAGGCTGATTCCAGCTACACAGAATACCATTTGAGCTTGAAAAGGGTTGCTTTTTTTTCAGTACAAATACTATACTTGTAAAGATGCACTCGTAAGTTATGAAAACATATATCTGAATCTGTTTTGATTGTTAAAAAATACACAAAAATACACCAAAATTAATAGATTATAACGAAAACTGAGAGTGTAACGACCTACATCTGAAAGTACTAAGGTATTTAGAATAATAAAAGATAAGCCTTGTTCCATGTTATCAGAAAACAACCAAATTTGGATAGAGTTTAGGCATTATAAGAGTACATAAAGGCTTGTAAAGATGCAAACATTGATTGTAAAAACAGAGGTATGTTTTCATTGTTTCCACAAGGTAAAAAGAATATTAAATAGATCATAACTATATCACAAAGTGTAACGGATGGAATATCTGGGTAATTTGGCATTGACACTTTAGAAAATAATGATAATTCCAGCCAATCAGGACACATCCTACCTTGGATGGAGTTAACTTTGTACAAATAATAATGTGCTTGCAAAAATGCACATATTATATGCTGTGAAAAAAGAGACGTGTTTTGTTCTTTTGTTCAATTATATGCAAACACAAAAAAGAAATGACTATAACAAAAACTAAGAGTTTAACGACAAACATAGCCAGCTAAAAGTGTATTTCCGATGATTTAAAAAGAAAAGGCTCATTCAAGTTTCTCATAGCAAAACTTGTCCTGAATAGAGTTTAGTCAATATGTAAACCCTTGTAAATATATTCCGAGTAATTTACCGATCGGTGCAATCTCAAGATTGCGCTGCGCGTTTTAACGATCGCATGAAAGTATCATTCTTGTTAGTTTCATATCTTAATTTTAATTCTAATTTTCATTTTCATTTTCATATTTTTACACTTTTGAAAATATATGTGAATGTTATTCAAAGTGAGTAAAAGAATAGAGAAGGAAGTGTATAATAAAAAATGTTTTTTTCAAAAATATAAAATAAATTAAAAGTACTTTAGTTTGAAACCTGGCCTCAAGGGCGCTCGCCCATTGAGCACAGTCTTGCAGTGCCGCCCAAAATTTTAATACGCACAACGCCCACAAAGAGATAATAAAAGAACGAGGAATAACCACAGGCCAATCAATTTTCTATTCAAGTTCCTCGCCAGAGCCTAATCCGTCATTAGTGCATCTCTAGCACTCTACAACATCTACTATACCATAGCAAGACCTCGTGCTTCACTCAAGTATTAAATAACACGTTCAGTGTTTGTAATCTAATTCAAAAAATGCTCTATGAGCTGACACAAACAAAGATGAACTTTAGAGTTTTGTAGTCCATAAATATATATAAAGCGGCACAATCTCAATGTGCACACGCGAACAAAGCCCATGGAGATAGTCTAAAAATAACATGATCTCAGACAAGTTCACGATACATTACACAATTCAATACCCGAATTATGATAGCTTCGGAGCAATCCACGGGAGTGCTCACAGTGACGTGCGATTGGTCCATTGTCTTGCCATTTATATCTCTAGCCCCACCTCTGTAACCCTGAACTTGAGTGGAGTCAGCATGACGTATTTAGGTCGCTGTGTTAAAAAGTCTACTTGGAATGGTGTAGTGGTGAAAGTTTTATTACTTGAATGTGTAATTCCAATGCAGGATTAATGAAGTTATTTTTTTGCGTGCAAACGAACTCAATTCTCTAAACCAAAGTGTCAAGGATAGTGAAAGAATTATAAAGTCCTGACCAACCGAAAGGCACGTACAGGTATTTAGTTCAGTTTTACTGATCTTGTCCACGAGAAGCAAAATATTAAAGACAACAGTCATCAATAAATGAGCGCACATCAAAAATGCCGTTTAGTATCGCACTTTCGGATTAATAGCTATTCTAGCAGCGCAGCTAGACGTTGGTCTTCGCATTGCAACATCTCACTATAACGAACGGGTGAGAAAGAACAAGCACGTATTGCGCAAGGTTGTCGAGTGCATTTTGTTCTGTGGAACTTACGAACTCGCCCTTCGCGGTCATGAAAAAGGCAATTTGTCGGGGAAAAGAGGTATCTTTCTTGATTTACTACCCAGAGACGGTAACACTGACCGGATACTGTTTGATCATCTGCAGAACGCTACTGTTGCTAAATATTTTTCCAAAATAATACAAAACAAACTGCTGGACCAATTTTAAAAATATAATATACCACTAAGAACTGGATAAAGACATACGCTTTGCCAACTTTTTCTCTGTTCCGGCTGACGAAGCAACTAATGCTTGTCATTTGTCACACTTTGTGATGATTCTGAGGTATATTAAGGACGGAAAACAGGTAGAGCGGTTTCTAAAGTCTTTATGAAGCCAAAGATAGAGCTTCACAAGGGCTCGTTTCAACCCTAAACGAAGCTTTAGAACCATTCAGCGTCGATGAGAAGCTGATCTCCCAAACCTACAATGGGGCAGCTGTAATTAGCGGGAGAGTTTGGTGTGCAGACTCAGATGCGCCAATGTTTTTCCCTTATGCAGTCTTTGTTCATTGCTATGTGCACCAGCTGAATCTTCTTTTAGGGCACCCTTGTTCAGGGCATATATCAGACTGCAGGATATTTTTTTGCTAATACTGCAGGCTTTTCGAAATATTTTGCCCACTCTACAAAACGCATCGGCATTCTCAGACGTGTTTGTCACCGGAATATTTCACGGCTGTCTGAAACAGGGTGGAATTTCCAATCTCGACTTATTAGCACAGTCTTCACTTGAAAAGGAGAGACACAGCTCTGTCTTGAAGAAATTCAGTCGGAGCAATGGGACGATAATGCCACCCACGAAGCGTGTGGTCTCTTGAATGTATTAAAGAGCGATACATTTCTCTGCTTTTTGCACTTTTTAAAACACATTTTTCACGTATGTTGACATTGTGTATGGTATCCTCCAACAAGACTGGCCTTTATCATACTTGTGGGCTCTTCAGTTGTATACGTTAATTTTAATATCAATTTTAATTTTCATATTTCTACACTTTTGAACAAATATAAATGTTCCTAGAGTAAAAGAATTTAGTTGGAAGTGATTTTTGAAAAAAAATATTTCACAAATATGAATTAAATTAAATATAGTTTGTGAACTTTGAGTTTGATATCTGACGTCGTATCTTTGTTGCAATCTCTTTAGTTTCATAAGTTAATATAAATTCTAAATGTAATTTTACGTTTTGGCTATTACAAGTAGGCAACCGCAAAAATGAATTGATCATAATTGAGTTCGAGAGGGCATCGGTCGACTTATCTATCTAGGGTATTTAGTATGGCTGATTCCTGCCTCTCAGGACACAACTAGACTTGGACAGAGTTAAGTCAGTGTAAAAGATCTAGTAGAGATGCTTACGTAGGTTATAAAAATAATTATAATGCTTGTAAAAATAGACAAACTGAAAAAAAATGAATGTATTATAATTAAAACTGAGAGTGTAACGACCGATATGTCAAGGTATTTAAGTATTTAGGGTGACAAAAAAATGAAGTTGATTCCAGTTTTTCAGGTTAAAATAAGCTTGGATTGAGTTTGATCAGTCTAATTAATGTGAACGTATAATTACATATTCGAGTTCTGAAAAAGAAGCATCTTTCTGAAAACTATGTAAACATAAAAAAGTGAAAGGAAAATACCAAAAGTGAGAGTGTTACGACGGATATAACAATTTATAAAAATAATGAGGATGATAAAAATTTAGTCAGATGCACATATGTAGATTGTAAAAGCAAATTTGTGTTGGTTCTTACACCTTGGCAAACGGAAAAATGAATAGATCACTGCTAAACCTGAGAATGTAACAACTTACGTATCTAGGTAGTTAGTTCTTTTGGATGAAAAAACATTAGGTCTGATTCCGGCATATCAGTTCACATCCAGGTTGCTAAAAGTTCAGAATGTATAAAAGTGATTGTAAAATAGCACACCAAGATAGTAGAATCTGGTAATGTCTTGGAAGTGACAATTATTAGGCATTCACAAACATAAATAGATTATAATAAAAACTGAGAGTTTCATGACGACACAACAAGTTATTAAAGTGGTTTGAGTAATAAAAATTAAGACAGATAACAGCTTTCAGGTCGGAACTATTCTTAAATTGATTGTAGTTAGTACAAAGGTGTTCGTAAATTTGCACTCCTATGGACACAGTACAATGTTGATTGTTGCAACGAGGGATATATAAAAAATAAATAATCTAGAACAATAGAGAAAGTTAAACGTCGACCAACATACAAAATAATGAAAACCAATAGCTAGGACAGAGTTCAAGAATAATGTTAAAAATATAATAATATGCAGGTCACAATAGACAAAATCATTAAATGTATTAAATAATGATAAGCATAATAATAATAATTCTAGTAGATTGGCTGATGTGCATGCACACGTGCAGGTCATAAAAATACCATTATTTCCTCTCGTGTATTTGTTCAGTTGCTGATGGGGGATAATTTTAACCTCTGATTCTGTTTATTAATTTGTCTTCTGAAGTTGGGATCGGCCGTAGAAGTGGAACTATTTACCAGAAGAAAACACACACACACAAAAACAAAACAAATAAAACACCAATAGTTAGGACAGAGTTCAAGAACAATGTCCAACAATGCACGGATCACGACAGACAAAAAGGGTAAAATGTTATATTCTTATGATAAAAAAAACCCAACAAAAAACTACAATAAATTAGTTCATGTGTATGTCCCCGAACAAGTCATCAATATAACATTCAGAAGTGGAAACAAAGACAGACGGAACGTTGGGGGCAAATTCAATTAAAACAAGGGCACCCAAAATAAACTTGAAAATGCATTCCCTCAGTAATCGTTAAAAAAAAACGAAGACTACTCTTTCACGCGGCATACCAATTTAAAGCTAAATGAATTCTGCATCATTTGGGACATTATTATTTCATCTACGCTTAGAGTCGTACGAGATAGGGTCACTCAAATTTAACTTTAAAAAATAGACTTGGCAAAACTGTGTGAAGTCAAAGAAACTTAAATTTTGAGTGATCAAATCAACGGCGAATTTAATCATAAAGAAACAAATTAGTATGTCAGATGATACACATTTCATTTTACTTTAAAGTGGCATGCTGCAGAAACGGGCAGTACAAGCCTTTAACACGATGATTCCGTAAATACATTTTCAAGTCTTTTTGGGACGTCACTGTATAATAAATCGTATGAACTTGCCGGAAAACTAATTTTGCTATCTTTCTTTTCATGAAATTTCACTGTTTTTGTTATTTGGTCCTGGACTGTATCTTGAGAAAAATCCATTTATAACGTGTTATTTAACCTGGACTAAGCAAGAAGGATACAACCTTCCAGCAGACAGTCGGAGATTCAGAAAACATACACTTCATTTGTTTTAAGTTCCCAACACAGGAATCAAACTCCCGTTTTCTGCCTGAACTGGGGAAGCACCTATCCGCTACACCACAGATGCTGGTATTGAAAGCAGTGTGACTCCAATATCGTAGGCCTACCTTAGTATAATTATGTAGTCTGCACCACCAGTTTTGTCCTTATTCTGTGGAATCATTGACATCATCATCTTTGTGCTCACGTGACTTTGAGTCCGTCACAACCTGTCCCTGTTGGTTGTTTACCCAGAGACAATGACGTCAGAGGTCTCTAGCGTCTCCCACGACTATATAATCACAGAGGACACCCTACTCAAAACACCGACACTCCTGGGTCCTTCAGAAACAATGGTGATTAGCACAGTGCCTTCATTACTCTCTTCTTGTCTTTTTTACTCTCGATGTAGCACCTCTAATCTTCAGCACGTATAGCCTAATTATGTTGCGATTGCCATAAAACGTTCAATAATACATAGTCTCTTCCACGGTCTGTTATTGGGTTGGTATGTTAAATATATGCAAGTGTCGAAATAGACACAATTTAGATGATTTAGGAGGTTGGCTTTCACAACCGTGTCAGGGTAAACCCATGCTGAGGGAGGTACAACGTCCCAGCGGACAGTGGACAGACCAATATACAAGGTGCTCTCGTGGCCTAGAGGTTTAGGTGTGGGCCTCTCATTCAAAAGTCCTGGGTTCGAATCCGGGTAGCGACCGAATAATTTTCTTGTCTAAAAATTTTCTTCTTTCACCTCCTTTCCTGCTCTCTGGGAAAGTTCTGTCTTCTTTGGTCTCCTTTTACTGCCCCCCCCCCCCCCCCCACTTCCTCTGCCCGTCCTCTGGGCTCCTCACTATTCCTGCAGCCTTTCTACTGCTACTTCTTGGCTCCTTCTTACTGCTGTCTTTCGGCCACACCCCTGATCTTCTGGTAGGAAAGCCTTCTCGGAAAAGGGAGAAAAATCTCGGAGGGCCGGTGTGCAAGTTGCCCACGTTAAGGATCCCTTGGTGGTCTAAAATCGATAAGAGTAGGCTTCGGCCGCAAGCAGGGCAAAATTCAAAATTTCCTACCAACTGAAAACGTTTAATGTGTCCCGCGTGCTCATATAACCTTATGCAGTTGAAAGCACCGAAAAACACTCACCCTCCCCAAAAAAAAAAGAAATTAACAAAAATGACCAATATATTCGTTGATGTCTGTTTCAGACCTGTCACTTGTTTATGCTGATAATGATAATGAACATAAACGGTCAGCAGTCTATTGTTTAGGCTCCTAGACACGCTCCTATTTACCGCTGTTCAATTTTGGCACGGGCTTTAAATTGGGATGTCTAGTCCCTTAAACATGAACAATATTGCATTGTTGCAAGGGGCGGAACTTCTATACAATTTCCCCATGTTTTTTTTCCATTCAGTTCCTCAATCCTTCCAGTAGTAATTTGACCTTCAAACACAGTTGATCAAAGTTTCCTATCTGGTTCAACCAATTGTAAGGTATTCATGGAGCAGTTAAATGTTAACTTCATCGACTTTTTCTCTCTGATTTCAGAACTCCGTGATTTTCCTTACTGCACTTTGCGTGGCTGTAGCCACATCAGCTTTGGTCAAACGCCAGGCACCTCAGAACCCTACTCTAGGAAACGGTCCGTTCCCCCAATTCCCTCAGCTCCCACCTAACGGCACGTTCCCCCAATTTCCTCAACCCCCACCCAACGGCACTGTCCCCCAATTTCCTCAACCCCCACCCAACGGCACGTTCCCCCAATTTCCTCAACTCCCACCCAACGGCACTTTCCCACAATTCCCTGCACCTCCACCCAATGGTACCCTCCCCCCGTTTTCATTCCCACCACCTCCTCGAGGCCCATTTCCCCAAGGTCCATTCGGCATGCCCGCACCTCAACAAGGTCCATTCGGCCCATCCCAACAAGGTCCATTTGGCATGCCCGCACCTCAACAAGGTCCATTCGGCCCATCCCAACAAGGTCCATTCGGCATGCCCTCACTCCCTCAAGGATTCCAACAAAACGGTAAGCTTTGTGTCCGGATTTTGTCTCCATTCACTTTCAAATATGCACAAGAAGTTTTCCCTCAAAAGTAGAGAAATAAGCAATAAAATTTATTTTTTTCGAGCATCAACAAACATCCACCCACACATCAGATTTGTTGTGTTTGTTTGTTCTTTTCATTTGTTGTGTCGTGTCCCTTTTTCGGGTGCATTGTTATTCATGTTATTTGTATTAGACAATCATTGACTAGGAGAGTATGAGTGAGTAGGTACAAGGATATGTCAATCCTAAGATGAAACAAAAAGAGAATAATAATATATTACGAATAACAAAGTTAGATCTATGTGTTGGTATTAATTTTGATTATTTAATTAATTATATGTATATTATATTTATTGTTCTAGCCTCT
>NW_004797584.1:16573-21650 GCF_000002075.1 Aplysia californica | reverse complement strand
GCATCACCATCATCATCATCATCATCATCATCATCATCATCATCATCATTGTAGTTATCATTTATATTTTAAAGAAATTATTATTGAAATTTATTGTCCTATGTAAACACCGTCATAATCATATTTCCCCAGGTGTAAGCTCACAGTCCTAGAACTCAGAATACAGTCAAGGCTGCCACTATAGACACGTCATTTCTCGTGGTGATCTCGGCATTTCCCTTGTGCCATGGACACGACAGAAGCTTACAAAACAATTGTCAAACATGTAATAAATGTGTGTGAGCTCAAAAGGTGTTCACAATTGCTTCCGACTTTTTCTGTAAACCTATGACAATGTATAGATTTAACACCCTTTTCGACACTGTTATGTTATTTACGAGACATGATCTCAGATTTTAACGTCCATCTACGATGGGACAGAGCGAAACAAGAGGGGAGAGTTAAAAACTCTCCAAAATAACCCAAGTTCAGAAAACATTATAATTTGATGATTCGAACCAGGGCTGTCCGCATCATGGTTCAGCTTAATTCCGACTGAGCCAACGACACACCCATTCCCTGTGCCTGTTGTGATCGAAAGATTCATTTGTTTTACACAGGGATCGGGATGAATGGCTAGAATGTCAGTAAAGTAAGTTTACACTCAATCAGTACTATGCTACTTCTCTTTGAAAAAGGTAGCAAGGATTTTGGGATGATAAGATATAATAATTCTGATTACAATTTCCAAACAGAAAATTTAATAGATCAAAGGGTACTAACGTATTCAACATGATATAATAAAAGGTTGATTTCAGCTTCTAAGGACACTACTAGGCTTGGTTAGAGTTTGAATTGAACAAAAGTGCTTGAAAAGATGCAAACGCAGGTTATATATTTTAAAAGAAGCGTTGTATGTGTACACAACTAGGCAGTCAAAAATGAATACGTTATGAGCAAAATTTAGAGAGTAGCAACCGACAGATCAAGGTACTATAAAAATAGTTAGGGCGAAAAATACGGAATAGGATGATTCCACCTTCTCATGACATCTTAGCTCAGATTGAGTTCAATCAATACACGAGTGCGTATAAAGATGTACAAATGGGTTGTAAAACCAGATGATAGAGTTTAGCCCATTAATTTGTGGCCTCTCAAAATTTGGACACAACATACTTTGGACACCAAATAAAAAGATTCAGGTCACTTTCGCGTCAGTTTATAAAAAAATTGACTTACTTTTGATGCCACCAAAAGGTTGATCCAATAATGGAACACTATACACAAGAAGGTGTGTGTTTTGGGGTTTTGCCATGAGTAATAATACGCGTTCAATAAGTTGAAATTACAACTTAAACGATAAGCAACGTGGTGAAAATGGCTACTGTACTTAGACACAAAATAAAAACACACAATGTATTTGTCGTGAAAATAAAACATTTGGAGTAAAAATGTGTGTTTAAAAAATAAAGTATTTCAGCAACGGACACGTTTTTTGCTCAATGTCCAACGTTACTGAGTGCAGCGTGTCTTGCTTCTTGTTTTAGTTCTATTCAAAACTTCCTTTGGCTTTCCTCCTTTTCTGTTGATTCTGTTTTCAGCAGCTTTCATTCATTTGTTTATATTCTGAATGGGTCTCTGTCTGTTTCTAAGGTTTTCTCTCTGTCTTTGTCGCGTGTTGTTCTGTGGAGTTTTCTCTGCTTTGCTATTCTACAAACTAAAGTGTTCTTTACAGGTATCGTAGGCAATATCCCCAAATACCTCCAGACGTGATTGTCATTGCTGTTACCCAGCTCTGCCTACAGTGCTCGAATAATTGCAACATCAAGCTTTCGCAGGATATTTTTTTAATTAACCGAAGGAAAGTGCGTGTTGACCTTCCAGCTTGTGACACCCTTCCATCTTCCTCTTTTTGATCTCCACAACACTGGGGACTTGATCCTGGGCTTAGCTTTGTAATGTCTGACGTATGGGAACAGAACGCTGTTGTTGAGAGCCTTTGTTCGGTTGCACAACCCATCTTTGTCCCATGAATCTTTATACCTCTCTATGAGCTGAATATCCGCCCGCGTGTGTGCAGGTAGTTTATGTGCTGTTATGTCGCTGTCAGCATCACTACAACATTAATTTCATTTACTGAAGACTGTATTGTGAAGATACATGGAGTGAAAATCATTCTGCATCTTTGTGAAACATTAAGAGACCCAAAGGACAGAGGATTAAAGGTAGAACTTTAAAAAAATCCCAATTCATCTGGTGACTATTATTTTGCAAATCATAGTTTTAACACACTTATCAACACTTTAGTAACATTTTAAAGCTATGTAAGAGATCGGACCTTCGAATTCAAGGACCGTCCCTTATATGACAAAGAAAATCCCCTACCCCTTAAAAACAAATTCAAGCGTTATACCAACTGACTTAACAGCACGCCCATGGTAAGCTTAGTAGTTTCGGCAAGTTTTGTTCAAGCATATTATTAAGATGTTTAAATGCATGTTGCGGAACACGTTTCATCAAGTATGTATGTTTGTGTTTGCATGTGGTCATGGTGCTAGTCGGCCGGGGGAAAGGGGCATCATCGAACTTATAAAAATACAAATAACGAGGAATAATGTTATTGTGTACTTTCAATTGAATATAATTAAACCAAAGCTTTTAAAATACAGTCCTTGAAAAAGAAACAATAACTAAAGGGACTTAAATAGAAGATAATGTATTGTTATAATCATAAAATATACAGGTCAACCGTTTGTTCTGAGAATTATCATAGAACAAAGCAAAGAATAGAATGTCCCAATTATCTTGAACTTTGTGGACTTAAAAAAAACTTTGACAGCATTGACCGGGAGGCCCTGTGGATAAGTCTTGCAATTAATGGCATCCCAGCAAAAATACTAAACTGTGTAAGATCATTATACGCCAATGCAAGCTGTTGAGTCCTAGTTGAAGAAGAAATGTCATCACTTGTACTTTTTGGAATTGTGGTCGATTTTGTAATGAGAAAGAGTAAATACATTGAAACAGGCATTGGGTGGAACAAATGGCACATAGTTAGGAGATCTGGATTTTGCAGATGACATCTGCCTTTTAAACACCACAATACATGAAAAGCAATAAAAATCAGACGAACTAGCAAAAGTAGCGGATAAACGTTGGCCTTATAATAAATGTATCCAAAACAGAAGCACTACGACTATCATCAGAAGCTACGCTCATCACTCTTTGTTGAGAACCCCTTGCAGAAATTAGTAAATTCAAGTACCTTGGCAGCATTATATCCAAAACTGCTGATTGACGACGTCCTCCAAAGACTTAAAAATACATGGGTCGTTTTTGTGAAATTAAAAACTATATGGAAGTCAAATATCATATAATTGAAGACGAAATTAAATATATATATAATAGCAATATTTTGGCTGTGTTGAAGTAGTATGGTTCAGAGATATGGGAAACGAACAAAACAATTCGACGAAAATTTAAAAGTTTCCAAACAAAATGTCCACGAAGAATTTTACTAATAAAATTGAATGAATTTATTGCAAATAATGAAGTGTTGGAAAGAGCTGGAATTGAAGATATCAACACAACAATTAAAAAAAGAAAAGATTTAGATATCTGGAACATGTTCTGAAAATGCCAAGGACGAGATTGCCATATCAGACGTGGCATTGGAAACCAACAGGAAAGAGAAAGAGGGGAATACCGACTGGAAACTTAGAGGCACAATAAGATATGAGGCAATCACCCAGGGCCTAGATATGCCGAAATTGGAGAAAGTGGCATGGGACAAACAAGGGTGGCGTCGATTGCTCTCCGCCTTATGTACCTGACGGTATACGAAAAGAGTAAGGAAGTAAGGAAGGAAGCAGGTTATAATCATTAAAAAGCACCAAAAAATGCACCTAAATTCCAATAGCTTTTGTGAGGCTGTTTTCGTGCTGGTCGGGGGGTTTTACTTGTAGCCGCCATCTTGGAAAAAGGGCATTGTTCTGGGAAGTTGACACGTTGATTTCAAAGCAGATACAGTGCACTATTGTTTTGTTCTGAAAATTTCGTTCCAATTATTGTATCACTTTTATAGTAAAAATAAAACTGCATGATCCATTAATAGAACGCTATGCAGGAATGGGTCAGTTAAATAATATTATCATTATGCTTCCAAAGATGCACACGCAGGTTATAAAAACTGCTGCAGATATGTTTTAGTTGTTTTCAGTGAACATACACACACTTAGGTTTTATAATAAACTGAGGGTGTAACGAGGATTATAAAAAAAAAAGGTTAGTTACATAAAAAAATACAGGAGACACAATTTGGTTTGGGGAAAGTTCAGTCAGCCCAAAAGTGCTTGAAAAGATGCACAACTGGATTGTAAAAACATCTGTTGATTGTTACAACTAGACAAACAGAAATATTCATACATTATAATCAAAACTGGGTGTCCTGAAAGACATATCAAAGTACTAAAGTATTATACTGATAAAAAAGGGAGCTTCCACATTTTCAGGACACTAATAGGCTTGGATAGAGTTAATCGAGTTAAAAAATGCTTACAAAGATGCACAGGTAGACTGCAAAAGCACGTTGGTTGTAACAAAAAAAAACCCAACAAATTAAAAGATCATAACTAAAAGTGAGAGTGTAGCAACCGACATGACAAGGTATTTAGTTTCATAAGATTATATTTTACAAGATTGATTCCAGCTACACATTATACCACTAAGCTTGGATAGAGTTTATTCAGTTCAAATGGTATTAGATCTATACTTGTAAAGACGCACACGTAAGTTATGAAAACAGGCAAAATATTTTGTTTCGAATGTTAAAACTAAGAATCCATAAAAATTAATAGACTATAAGTCATACTGAGAATATAACGACCGACATATTAAGGTATTGACGTATTTAGTATGATAAAAGACAAGTTTATCATAATAAAACTTGGCCTGGATCGAGTTTTTCAGCACAAAGGTGCCTGTAAAGATACAGACGTAGGTACTAAAACAATTGTGTTACTACAAGGTGGAATCAGGCGCTCGTCAATGTTTATGCACCTGAAGTTATTGGTATCATCTTAAGAGAAAAAAGTGGGGG
>NW_004797584.1:12457-16473 GCF_000002075.1 Aplysia californica | reverse complement strand
GGGGGGGGGGGGGGGTTACACCCCAAAAGTCCTGTTTCGGCTGAAAATTATGGATTTTGAGTTGTAGGTATTTTAGTTTCTTCGAATATCCTCTCTCACAACTATTTCATAGCATTAGAACCCCCTAAAGCCTTATTTATTCTCAGACTGGTCATGTTTGTCACAACCACTTCCTCGTTAGGTCAATCTTTTTTATTTCTTTATCGCCCGTTTTCTCAAAACGCGGTTTTTCTATGAACTCTTTGAATAACTCCACGATTTTTCTTCCAATATTCATGAAATTTTCACTGAATGAAGAGCAGATGTAATACTAAAAATGTGTCTGTTGAATTTTTGATATATAGAATGTATTTATTTTGTGGTGTCTGGAGTGTGGATTTTCACGATTTCTTTTTGCTAATTTGAATACAACCTCAAGAAAAAAAAATTCATTAAAACATTTCTAGTTTGTTTAGGAAAAATTCAAAACATAAACTTGAACATTAAGTGATGATGATGATGATGATGATCATGCTGATGATCATGATGAAGATCATGATGATGAGAATGAGGCAGAGGTGAAGTGGGAGGAGACAAAGGAAGATTTCCAGTTAGACCGTAGTGTTTCTAAATTCTTTTGCTTATACAAAACAAAAACCAATAACTAGGACTGAGTTCAAGAACAAGGTTGAAATTATAATAATATATCGGTAACGACAGACAAAATCATTAAATGCAAGCCTTCTAAATGATAATAATTGTAGACTGGCTTATGTGTATGCACACGCGCAAATCATAAAAATACCATTAGTTCCTCACGTGTATTTGTTCAGTTGCTGATAGGGGTTTACTTTAACCTCTGGGGCTGTTTGTTCATTTGTCTTCTTAAGTTGGGATTGGGCCGTAGATATATAAATATTTACCAAAGGGAAACACACAAAAACAACAGAAAACCACTAATAATTATGACAGAGTTCAAGAACAATGTCAAACGATGCACAGATCGCGACAGATAAAAATGTTAATGTTCTACTCTTTGGATTAAAAAAAAAATCTAAAAAAATAAATTGGTTCATGTGTATGTCCACGAACAAGTCATTAATACACCATTCAGAAGTGGAAACAAAGACAGATGGAGCGTTGGGGGCAAGCTCAGCTTAAACAGTGGCACCCTTTTAAAAAATTGAAAAGTATTCACTCTCAAATCGTGTTAATAAAGCCTTTGATTATTCACTCAGGCAACATACCAATTTAAGCCTAAACGAATTCTGCACCATTTGGGACATTAATACTTTATCTACGATTAGAGTTGTACGAGATATGGTCACTCAAACTTTGAGTGACCAAATCTCGGGCGAATTTAATCAAAAAGAAAAAAAAATGTGTTAGATGATACGCATTTTATTTTGCTTTAAGTGGTAAGCTGCAGAAGCGGGTAGTGCAAGCATGTAACACGAAAATTCCGCAAATACATTTTCAAATCTCTTTTGACACCACAGTATAATGAATCGAATGAACATCCCGGAAATTAAGATTTCTCTTTTTCTTTAAAAAAAAGTTCACTGTTTCATCATTTGATGCTGGACTGTATCTTTAGAAAAATCCATTTATAACGTGTTGGTTAACCTGAACAAGCAGGAATAATACAACCTTCCAGCAGACAGGCGGAGATTCAGAAAACATAATGCATCTTTTTTAAAATGCCCAACACAGAAATCGTACTTCGGTTTTCTGCGTTAATCGGAGAAGCACCCATCTGCTACACAACAAACGCTGGTATTGAACGACGTATGACACCAATATCGTACCTAAGTATAATTATGAAGTCTCCACCGCCAGTCTTGTCATTATTCTGTAGAATCATTGACATCATCCCCATTGTGCTCACGTGACTTTGAGTCCGTCACAACCTGTCCCTGTTGGTTGTTTACCCAGAGACAATGACGTCAGAGGTCTCTTGCGTCTCCCACGACTATATAATCACAGCAGACACTCTACTCAAAACACTGACACCCCTGGGTCCTTCAGAAACCATGGTGAGTAGCACAGTGCCTTCATTACTCTCTTCTTGTCGTTGTTACTCTCGATGTAGCAGCTCTAATATTCAGTACGTATAGCCTAATTATGTTGCAACTCCCGTAAAACGTTAACTAAAACATAGTCTCTTTCACGGTCTGTTAATTGGTTGGTATGTTAAATTTGCAAGTGTCGAAATAGACACAACTTAGATGATTTAGGAGGTTGGCTTTCACAACCGTGTCAGGGTATGTGAGGGAGGTACAACATCCCAGCAGACAGACCAATATACTCGTTGATCTGTTTCAGACCTGACACTTGTTCATGCTTAAGAAGAGGAACATAAATGGTCGGCAGTCCATTGGTTAGGCTAATAGACACGCTCCCATTTGCCTCTGTTTAATTTTGGCACGGGCTTTAAATTAAGAGGTCTAGTCTCTTAAACATGAATATTATTACACTTTTGCAAGAGGCGGAACGCCTATACAATTTCCTCATGCTTCTTTATTCAATTTAGTTCCTCAAACTTTCCAATAGTAATTCGATCTTCAAACACAGTTTATCAAAGTTTCCTATCTGGTTCAACCAATTGTAAGGTATTCATGGAGCAGTTAAATGTTAACTTTATCGACTTTTTCTCTCTGGTTCCAGAACTCCGTGATTTTCCTCACCGCACTTTGCGTGGCTGTAGCCACATCAGCTTTGGTCAAACGCCAGGCACCTCAGAACCCTACTCCAGGAAACGGTCCTTTCCCCCAATTCCCTCAACTCCCACCCAACGGCACTTTCCCTCAATTTCCTCAACCCCCACCCAACGGCACTTTCCCCCAATTTCCTCAACTCCCACCCAACGGCACATTCCCCCAATTCCCTGCACCTCCACCCAATGGTACCCTTCCCCCGTTTTCATTCCCACCACCGCCTCGAGGCCCATTTCCCCAAGGCCCATTCGGCATGCCCACACCCCAACAAGGTCCATTCGGCCCATACCAGCAAGGTCCATTCGGCCCATCCCAGCAAGGTCCATTCGGCCCATCCCAACAAGGTCCATTCGGCATGCCCTCACCCCCTCAAGGAGGTTTCCAATTCCCAGGGATATTCCAACAAAACGGTAAGATTTAATTCCGGATTTTGTCTCCTTTCACTTTCAAATTTGCCAAAGAAGTCTTCCCTCACAATTAGAGAATAAGCAACAAATTTTATTTTCTTCGAGCGTCAACAAACATCCACCTACACATCAGAAAGGGTTTTGTTGTGTTTGTTTGTTCTTTTCATTTGTAGTCCTTTGTCTTTCTTTTGAGTGCCTTGTTATTCATTATATTTCGTATTAGACAATCATCGACAATGAGAGCGTAAGTGAGTTGGTACAATGATACGTCAGTCCTAAGATGGAACAATTAGAGAATAATAATACATTATGAATAACAATGCATTTATCTATGTGTTGGTTTTTGATTACATAATTCATTAGATTTGTTCTAGCTTTTGTCCCTGCTCTAGCCGCCCCCCCCCCCAACCCTTCCAAAGACTGCTCAATTGTGGGAGGGTGAAGTGAGTGGGGACATACCCCTCTCCCTTTCTCTTGGCAGAGAGAGTCCAGATTTCGAAAATATATTGTTGGCCCTATTTGTGTCAGAAACTTCATTAACTAATTAGGTCAAGTCAAAAATTTTATGGAGTAGCTTCTAATAGCTATCCTAGCCTGGTTTGCAACATATATTTTGATATTTTGAAGTAAAAATAGAGTTGTTTTTGTTGTTTCTTTTTTCAGAAACTAAATCTTAGGGTTCTTGATGACAACAAAGATGAAAGCTTCTTGAAAAATGATAGCCTAGAAGCTCCATAGACTTGTGTTATTAGCCTAGATTGTGTACTTCAGCGTAATTCCTGTTTTCTATGGAGAAGGCTGTTTGACTCAATTCGGAGACAACTGAAGGGCAATGGGGAATAGGTGCCACGTGCACTCAACTCTCTCTCTGCTTTCTCTCTCTCTCTCTCTCTCTCTCTCTCTCTCTCTCTCT
>NW_004797584.1:9942-12357 GCF_000002075.1 Aplysia californica | reverse complement strand
TCTCTCTCTCTCCCTCTCCCTCTCTCTGTGTGTTTCATTTGTAGCACTGTGTGTTCAGTAACCTCACTGCAGTTGGTGCGAATGAATTTCTATATGTCTGTTCTTGCTGTTTGGGAAATATATCATTTACTGCGGGTCAATAGTTGAAATTCCAATGTCAGTGGGTGGCTATGGTCACTGAGCATTATTTCCGCCTTTTTTTAGAACGTTTGTCTTGAGCAGATATTCAAAGCTACTTAGGTCTCTGCCAATTGTTTTTTATGCCTTTCTAATAAACCTGTTTATTTTTATGATGTGTCACCTTCCCAAATTGCTACCATATCAAGTGATACCAAAATTTATCAAAGTTTCTATTGTGGTGGTGTAGAATATGTGCGTGCTTTTACAGTCTACGTGTGCATCTTTATAAGCACCTTTGAAAAGGGTAAACTCTATCCAACACTAGGGGTGTTCTTAATTGCTGGAAGCAGCCTTTTGTATAAACATACTACTTTAGTACCTTGATAATATTATGTCGGTCAATAAACCCAGTTTTAGATATAATCTATTAATATTTCTTTTTGTATAGTTGTAACAACCAACACATGTTTTCACAACCTAGTTGCGCACCTTTACATGCACCTTTGTACTGACTAAACTTTCACTAAATTAAGTGGTGTCCCCTGTATCTGTAATCAACCATATTTTTGGTACAATCCTAAATACCTCATTACCATGATCTGTCTTTCGTTACACTCCCAGTTTATCGCATAACCTACGGGAAACAACCAAACATTATGTTGCTGTTTTTATAACCTGCGTGTGCATCTTAGGTCTAATTTGACTCACCCATTCCTGCATAGTGTTCCATTAATGAATGGTACAGTTTTACCTTAGCTGTAAGAATGTTACAATAATTGGAACAAAAGTTTTCAGTACAAAATAATAGTACACTGTATCTGCTTAGAAATCAAAGAATCAGTTTTTCCAGAATTATGACCTTTTTCCTAGAGGGCAACCACAAGTGAAACACCCTGCCTAGCACGACAACAGCCTCACAAAAGTTATTACACTTTTCGGGCACATTTTTGGTGTTTATTTTCATGATTATAACGAAAGAATATCTTCTATTTATGTCCTTTTAGTCATAGTTTCTTTTTCAATGAGTGTATTTTTAAAGCTTTGGTTTATTAATTAGTTTCGATTAAAATAACAAAATTATATTTTTCCTCGTTACTTGTATTTTTTTTATAAAGGTCAATGATGCCCTCCCCCCCTCTCGGCCGACTAGCACTAAATCCACATGCAAACACCAACATACATACTTGAGGGAAAGTCTTCCGTCACATGCATTTTAACATCCTAATAATACTTGAAGAACAGGTGCTGAAACTATTCAGCTTACCATGGGTGTGCTGTTTTCTCAGTTCGTTTTACGCTTGAATTTATTTTTTAAGGGGGGGGGGGGGGTTCTTTGTCATATAAGAGATAGCCCTTGAGTTCGAAGGTCCCCTCTCTTAAATAACTTTAAAATGTTGTTAAAGTGTTGATAGAACCGTTAAAACTAAATTTTGCAAAATAAGAACTCTCCAGATTTATTGGAACTTTTACTCTGTCCTTGAGGTCTTAATGATTCACAATGATGCAGAATGATTTTGACTCTGTAAATACATATTATTAATATATTCACGTTGAGCCACAATTGTAACGTAATGACCGATGAGGACAGCACGGATGGAGACAGTGTGATTCATTGGCATCGCGTGGGTTGCAGACAAGGTGGTGCATAACTGAAAAGTGAGCAAAATGGGCAATATGCTTGGTAGCTACTATTAAGATTTCTAGAGAAAATCAATTAGAATCTGCAGGATATCCCGTAATCTACATCTATCGATAGTTACAACTGTTTCTAGATGAAACCACACAAAAGCTGCAATAGAGTGAAACAATACTAAAAACTCACTGTGCTCACAATCACAATCTGAGAAGGTTTAAAGATTTCTAATTACTTCGTGAAGCACCAGGACTTGCTACACAATAGACGGAGACAACAATTTCGATACCCATTCTTTCATTGAGTTACCGTAGACTCTACTTCTATTAGTGTAGTACATGTAGATAGGCTCGCGGAAACTTGGATCAAATTTTTAGCTTGCAATAGGATGAAGCAAAATATGTTAGGCATTTCAGAAGCTAGATGGGAGGGGGCAGGCTTGATTAAAAGAGGATCCAAAACAATTATATATTCAGGAGGAAAAACCCATGAAAGAGGAGTCGGAATTTTATTTGACGAAGCAACAGCAAGATCATCAAAGGTTTTTGGGGAGTGTCAGATAGAGTCATCGTGGCTAAATTAGAGAGAAAACCTTTTGGCATAGGTGTCATCCAAATATATGCACCAACATCAGAGCACAACAACGAGGAAATTGAGACTTT
>NW_004797584.1:6429-7754 GCF_000002075.1 Aplysia californica | reverse complement strand
GGCCCAGAACAACATACTTAGGGAACCTAAATAAATGGGTAACGGAAAGATCAGGGAAACGTAGCTTTTCTGAGAGCATCCGAGCAAAGGAATGATTGGAAAAATCATGATCGCCGATGTCTGTCGCAGATCTGGCACTGGATGATGATGACCCAATTGGTGCTGCGAAGAGCAGTTTCACGCACCGTTCTTCTTGTGCGGGAAGACTGATGCCTAGATTTTTCTACAGTGACAAAAATAACTTTGGTGCAAAGATTTTGCTTTCTCCCAGCAGACGCTTCCGCAAGCGGTGCCACGAGCATAAACCCTCCCCGCCGTCTGTCTCTTCACTGGCGCAGCCAGCGGTTGACGGTGACGGATTGCAAGGATGTAGTAGGCCTACATACAGTTCGCTGATCGACAAACTGTAGGATATCGAGAGGATGGCCGGTATTCTGTCAATTTCACGTGGAAACTGAGCGAGAAACGAGAAATCCTCTCAATATCGAAGGGTTCTCGGTCCAACCACCAGATATCTGGCGACGCCAGATATTTGCCGGCCGGCGAACTGAAGGAGTAACGACGAGAGAGCGGCTTCTTTGATGTTGCCACAGGCGGAGTTGATAATGCATTCCAAAAATTTCCTAAATATTCGTCAAATCAAAAGAATAATAAGATTTTCGTGATCAGCGACCCAAAATTAGTAAAATTCACGCGAGGAACGCAATTTAACCGAATTACCAAGTTAAATTCTTTTTGTGTGTTTTCTTTTGTTTTACCATTCGGCCCGCCCCTTCATTTTTTAAAGTGAAGGCAAATAATGTGTCACGTGGTGTGACGTGTACCGCCGAGATGTTTAGGAGTCATCTGAGAGCTACACACCATTGCTTCATCTAGACTATTGCTTTATCTAGACTATTTTAGATCTAGACACGCACCCTCTCGTGCATAGCTTTCCATTTTTGGCTCAAGCTTTTGGTGGCAACAAAAGTAAGACATTTTTATAAACTGATACAAAAGCAACCTGAATCCTTTTATTTGGTGTCCAAAAGTATGTTGTGTCCAAATTTTGAGAGGCCATGCATTAATGGGCTAAACTCTATTAAAGAAAAGTTGTTTTCGTAGAAGCCCGGATGTTGTTGTTGTTGTTGTTATCGATCCAGCAACAGCTGGGCTCTCGCCCTTCTGTCCAATGCCATGTAGTGATAAGTGCAGGTCTGCTGCATTTTCTGTAATGTCCCATAGAGTGTGTTGTCAATGTTAGGTCTCGGAGGGAGAAGGGTAGCTCTGATGTCATTTAGGGCTGTACAGTGGAACAGGTGATGATCCACAGTCTTATATGCATA
>NW_004797584.1:1904-3368 GCF_000002075.1 Aplysia californica | reverse complement strand
TACGACATCTCCCTGAACATCATTTCGCAGGTAAATGACTACACCGCGGCATCCTGTGCATGTGCAGGCGTAACTGGTGTATCCTGTGAGGTTCAGGTCCGTACCTTTGTGTAGGGTTTCTTGAAGGATGGCAACATGAATCTGCCTGTCCTTCAGTACTTTGAGGAGTTCTGTTTTCTTGTTCCTCAAAGAAGCCCGGATCAGATTTATCTATTTTATCACCCTAACGTTAAAAAGTACATTCATATGTGGGTTATTAAACTTTAAGTTTTTTAAATGATCTTTTTATTTTCGTAGATACCAAGTTGTGGCAATCAAACCATAGTTCATCTGGTTTTACAACCTATTAGGGCATCTTTATTTGCACTTGTGTATTGACTGAACTCCTTCCGGGCTAAGTTGTGTCATGAGAAGGTGGAATCATCCTAATCAATTTTAGTGATCGCCCTAACTGTTGATAGTACCTCGATCTGTCGGTTGCTACTCTCTAAATTTTGCTTATAAAGTATTCACTTTTTGTCTGCTTAGTTGTGTACCCACACACAACGCGTCCTTTACAAAAATACAATCTACGTTTGCATCTTTTCAACCACCTTTGTAATACAAAAACGAAACTCTATCCAAGCCTAGTTGTGTCCTTAGAAGCTGAAATCAGCCTTTTATCCTATCATGTTAAATGCGTTAGTAACCATTCAGTTTACGTAAAGATCAATTCAATTAATTTCTGTTTGGATGTTGGAATCAGACTTATATCTTATTATCCCAAAAACTTTGGTACCTTTTAAAACGAGAAGTAGCATAGAGTACTGATTGCTTGTAAACTTACTTTATCGACATTTTAGCCATTCGTCCCGATCGCTGTGTGAACAAAATGCACCGTTGGACAACAACAGGCACAGAAACTGGGTGTGTCGATGGCTCAGTTGAAATTGTGTAGAACAATGGAGCGGACAGTCATGATTCAAGTCCCCACATAGTGTTGTTTGAACTTGTGTTATTTTGTGGAGTTTTTAACTCTCCCCTCCCGTTTCTCTCTGTCCCATCGATGATGGACGTTAAAAACTGGGGTCCCATCTCATAAATAACATAACAGTGTCAAAAGAGGTGTTAAACCTTTATAATATCATAGGTTCACAGAAAAAGTCGAAAGCAATGGTGAATACCTTTTGAGCTCATACACATTATTACAAGTTTGACAATTGTTTTTAAAGCTTCTAACGCGTCCATGGCACAAAGAAAAAGCCGAGATCACCACGAGAAATGACGTGTCTGTAGTGGCAGCCTTGACTGTATTATGAGTCCTAGGTCTGTGAGCTTATACCTGGGGAAATATGATTATGACGGTGTTTACATAGGACAATAAATTTCAATAATGAAAAAAGAATAATTAATGACCACTACAATAATGATGATTATGATGAGGATGATGATGATTATAAAAACAAAAACAAATACAATAACAAC
>NW_004797584.1:0-1519 GCF_000002075.1 Aplysia californica | reverse complement strand
GAGAGAGAGAGAGAGAAAGAGAGAGAGAGAGAGAAAGAGAGAAAGAAAGAGAAAATGTCGCTCATGATATCGTGGTGTTGAGTCCCCTCCCCTCACCCCACTAAAAAAAATTAAAATTGAAATTACAAAAAATAGTAATATAAATGTCGAGAATAATGACATCATGTAGGTGCCTGGAGAAAACTCCCATACAGGAGCGAAGGCTGACTTGTTTGACAGGGTAATCAAAGTGAAACGGGACCAAATATGGCCTGGAAATATCCCACAACAAATCTTACCCGAGGCGGTGACTCTGACTTGTGAATGAAAACAAATCCGGAATTCATATTGTAGGTTCAACCGCCAAAATAATCGGGAAAGTATCTTATTAATTATCATTTCCAACTAAAATCAAATTTAACTTTAGTTGTGAATACACAAACACAAAGCAAAAAAAGCAAAGATGCCAGTACTAAATCTATACGTTATAGATCTACCTGTGAGTCTAACTCTTTGGTAGAACATGACAATTATCATTTTTAAAATTTCACATTTGGATGTTTTTGTCTAGGCTTTCGCGGCCAGGAGCTGGTGTCATAATCGAGGTCACGATCTGATTATATGACGGTAAAAAGTCGAGGGAAAAAAATAAGCACTGGCAGCAGTCATGAGATTATTAGGAGTTAGTAGTTCCCATGACATTTGTGAGGTAGACTCGACCAGTGTTAGTTAGCTTACATAATCAGTGCTTGTGACTGCTTATAACTGTGGCCCCAAAAGGGTGAACAGGGTATATGTGGCAATGAAACAGTTTTGACTGCTATGCACATGTTCCGTTCAACTCTATTGGTAGGCTCTTCCAGCCTCACTTTAAGCTTACTTAATCAAATCTTGTGACTGCTTATGGAGTGGCCCGAGAGGGGTGGGCAGGCTATTTCTATGGCAGTGAAACCGTTTTGAATGTTTGGCATACTGCTCAGTGTTGATTATGAACGTCTTTTTACCTTTGATTTATGAAGTTTACGTTTATGGGTGAATTTGACAGCGACAATGTTTCAAAATTAGGAAGGGAAGCAGTGATTATTTGATTATATAGACGCTTCACCACTGCTCACATTTGTCGAGAATGTTGGATATTGATAAAAGGGCAATTTCTGGAAGAAAATGCAATGCTGAACACGCTCATTTCTCAATTTTATAATGTATCTTGAATTGTTTTAAAAATGTGTAACCTAATTTTGCAACACAGGATGTAAAAAACACATTTTTGTGAAAAATTCAACTTCCAACACATTTGTCACGTTTGATGAATTACAAACACGCTGGAAAAATAACTAATAAAATATAAAAGTTTAAGATATTTTTAAAAACCTTTCAGTATGTTATTAAGCATTGGTTAAACGTATGTTTTCTGATGGAGCGAAATTTTTGACCAGATACGAAATTTTTGGCCTCTTCACCCAATTCCTCAAATATAGCTTTGCCGAAAACTGGGACTTTTGTTCAGGCACTCACTCACACACACACACACACACACACA
>NW_004797583.1:878826-879740 GCF_000002075.1 Aplysia californica | reverse complement strand
CTAACACCGAGACTATAGACTTGTGTTATCATACCCAAGACTGGGCACTCATGACGTAATTCCGTTCACTGTGGAGCCAGCATAATTTGACTCTATTTTGGAAACAGCTAAAAGGCGAGGAGGAAGAGTTTCGGGTGCATTTCACTTTAGCAAGACGAGTTTTGTTCCCTCATTAGAGCGTTTTGAGCGTTCATAAAATAAACTTTCCCTGCCATAATGTGCTCAAAAGCTATTCGAACGCAAAGGCATATAGTCTAATCATTACGCAATAGACACCGGTAAAGGAATATTGTGTAACACACTGCAACGGGGAGTGACAAAAAATAGAATATGATAAGAGGGAGGAATGTGCTAACAAAACACATAAAAACACAAAAAAAGGACGAGCATGACAAATCTGCTAGATGCAGGCAGCCGAGTAGTTTGCTCGAAACACTCTTAGTCATCGAAATATTTAGCCGAATAAACAATTATTCTCTCCTAACAAAAAAAAAGGTTGGTCATTAAAATTTACTAAATCTAAATAGATAAGAAAAGAAATTAGATAAAAATTCCAACCGTGTTCATAGTCTTAGCCCACAATTTTTAAAAAATCTGAAGCAGGGAAAGAAAAATTAAGATTGAACTTGCACCTGCCCGATTTTGCAGAGTTTTCTGTATAGTTGATAGTTATTCACGCAAAATGTGTCTGATTGCGGTCAACTAAATTTAGGTTATCTGTATGGGTGAATCGAATACTACCAGGTCTTACAGATACTCAAACTTTGTGGCGGGGAAGTCTAATCGTAACTTGATGGTGGTTTTTATCATTGGTCATACCATTATGTCAAGTATTTACAGCGAGGGAAGATGAGAGAGAAGAGCAAAGGGGAGAGAGAGAGAGAGAGAGAGAGAGAGAGAGAGAGAGAGAGAGA
>NW_004797583.1:871707-874254 GCF_000002075.1 Aplysia californica | reverse complement strand
CCAACTCTCGCTGAGAGAGATACAATTAGATCATTAATTAGGAGACGGGCCTGTCAGGGCCAACTCTCGCTGAGGAGAGAGATACAATTAGATCATTAATTAGGAGGCGGGCTTCGGACCTTGCCTGTCAGGGCCAACCGTGGCTGAGAGAGAAACAATATCCGAGCTACATGATCCAAATTTTGTAGTTTTTATCTCACCTGGTGTGGAATAAGAAGTGCAAACACTGAGCACGTATTCATCCGATGAAAATCATCTCCATTTGAAAGAATCAGCTTTTCGGTTCATATAGGTAACAAGAACAACAAAAAACACCTCCTTGTCCCAGAAAATCAGTCTTCGGAACGCCTTTTTTATAACCCGTATGTAGAACTTTGGTTGTCACTCACTTGTGTATTCCAGCAACATCTCGAAAGTGCTTATGATGACAGTGTAACCTTTGACCTTACACAGAGCAGACAGACACCGTTGTCACTAGTCTTACAGCACACACGTGTGTCAGTCACGTTACAGATGTGGGGAAATAGGGACAGTGTTGTCTGTGTGCGTGGGGGGGGGGGGGGGGAGAGAGAGAGAGAGAGAGAGGGAGAGAGAGAGAGGGAGGGAGAGAGAGAGAGAGGGGGGGGAGGAGAGAGAGAGAGAGGTGGGAGGCGGCCGAGGTCGTATCTACTTGATACACTTCAGCGTAATCTTCTCATCTCTACACGGCAAGGCAATCGCTGGACTTATCGATAGGCTATATAATCTGTACTCAAGGATTTTTCAAACAGGGATGTGATTGCTGCTTCAGTGTGTTCTTTGGAGACAAAGATCTATACCTTCTGTGATAAGTTACTAGCCGCCATAATTGCCCAAAGACGCACCTGATAATAATAGTAATAGCAGAGACCATGCAATTAAACATTGCTAGGTCTCTTGTAATAGCTTGTATTTGTCCGGCGCAAATTCCTGTTCATTGGCAAGCTCTATACTCTATACGCTTTGTAATCTACATGGTGTTTAAAAAGAATGAACCGATTTCATGACGCAATATTTTAATGACCAAAAGCAATACAAAACTCAAAAGCTAATTCACAAGTATTGAACTCACTATCAAGTTTTATTTCCTGTCTTACAAGTATTCAATGTGGACTCCACCGACAGCACGGATAACATCTGTGCGATTTGATTAAAGAATTCACCCCGGACGCGTTTCAGCATATCACAGACCACTGAGTTGGTCGTTGCTTTTATTCGATGCTTTAGGTCATCGGATTAGTAGGTAGCGGTGATTTTTTAAAATTATAAATCGTCACACGAAAAAAAATCACATACAATTAGGCCTAGAGATCTGGCAGGCTAAGCACAGAGAGCAAGGACTTGGACCCTTTCTCAACCAATCCATCGTTGGCGCACTTATTTTGTCATTTGAAAAAGCTCGAACCATCATCTGCTTTCGTCTACACTGTCTGCCCCCACCCCCCTCACCTCTTTTGCCCCCTCCTTTGGGCTCCTGACTCTTTCTGCAGCCTTTCTACTGCTACTCCTTGGCTCCTTCTTACTGCTATCTTTCAGCCACACCCCTGATCTTATGGTAGGAAAGATCTACCCCTAGCTTTCTCGGACGAAGGCAAAAAATCTCGGAGGTCCCGGGTGCAAGTTGCGCACTTTAAAGATCCTTTGGTGGTCTAAAATCGATAAGAGTAGGCTTCGGCCGCCACCCGGGCAAAATTCAAAATTTCCTACCGACTGAAAATGTTTAATGTGCACTCATAAGACATTATTCAGTTGCGAGCGCCGTAAAACACTTACCCCAAAAACGCTATGCGCTTTACAATCTATACTATTTCCCCAGCAGACTTGATAGCAATCTGAAACAAACTCAACTTCCTGAGAAGCATACAGCGCAAGCTGTCCTTTTTATAAGCGCTAAAACGCTATCATCGTAGACCGGTTCTTTCACTGTCTATGGCTGGGTGCCCAATCTCACTTGGGTGAAGAGAGGAAAATTCGTGTAAAGTGTCTTTCCCAAGGACACAACGCCGGGCCTGTGGCTCGAACCCCCGAACCCGCAACCTCGTGATTATGAGTCCGGTGACCTTACCACCAGACCACCGACGCCACTTACTACTTACACTTAGATGACAAAACTGGCTGCATACTAAGAAGAATTAATTGTAAAAATGTTATAGGTTTAACGTCCCTATCAAAACTGCTTGTTTATTCATGATGCGGAACCTCCGACTGAGCCAAATGGGAAATTCCTGTAAAGTGCCTTCCCAAGGACACAACGTCGGACTGAGCGGAGGCTCGAGCCCCCGAACCTGCATGCACTCTCCCGATGACAAGTCCGGTAGGTACTAAAGAAGGAGTAGGATTTCGTATATTAAGCTGTCCCCGTTGTACAAATTTTAAACAACTACCATTTTCTTAAAAATTGACTGAGAGGTTAAAGAATGGTACCAAAATGCTCAGTGGATATAGGCCTTTCAAATGGAACTGATAAATTTGGCATACAACTATTTTGAAAATGTAGTTTCTGGTACCTAGTTAAAGGGGGGGGGGGGA
>NW_004797583.1:869908-871024 GCF_000002075.1 Aplysia californica | reverse complement strand
CCCCACACACACACATCAATTTGTTGACTCAAAATAATAATATTTGTGTCACGATACGAGGAATCAGTCACGCATTCGTCAATTTAGGGACATATGGAGTCACCGGTACATTGTATTATTTTATGGGTTGTTAATAAATTTGTCCTGATTTTGATGAAAATAATACGCATGTGTCTTGCACAAAAATGGAAGACATTTGCGATTGAAAGCGGTAGATCTATGGGTCACTGGTGTAAGAGGTAACAATAAGCGTGAAAACGGCAGCAAAATTTCCATGACTTCCAAAGCTGTAGTAGTGTCCTTGAAAAGTGCAAACCTACCATTCCTGTGCCTTTGAATAACGCTTTTCAACTTTTATTTTTTTTTAATTTTTTAACCCGCAAAGAATTGTGTTCCTAAATGGACATTAAATAAATGTGTTGATCAGAGGAAAAAATCGATAAAAATTGCCCAGGGGACAGAAAAATGTCGGGTATTGCTGTTGTTTTTGTTGTTGTTGTTGTTGTTTTGTTGTGGTTGTTTTGGGGTTTTTTGGGGGTGTGCTTTTTTTTCAGTTTCATTATTTTGACGAGCGTCTGATTTCACAACGAAGCCTCACATTATTAAGTATCCATAGCATCGAATTATAATAATGACCCTGTCGTGACGGTGAACTCACCTCTTGATGACTTTCCTTGTCTTCCGCAATTCACTGTGGCTCTTCTCCAGATCCCGAGTAGCCTGTCCTGGTCCTTTGGTCTCCTACTCTCCCTCTCTAATACTAATACGTTTACAATAAGTTTACATAAATGTTTGGATGGACAATGAAGCAAGCTGTCTGTCGTCGTTTTTTAAAGTACAGTATGTTCAGTTGTATCTTTCTTTTTTTTTTTTTTGGGGGGGGGAGTATTTTGCAAGATAACCAAAAACAGAATGCTGTTACTGTTACAAAGAAAACAACATTTGCTTTATTTAAAGATAATAGGCAAGTTATTATCGAAATTGTGTTCTTAAAAATGTTCACCTGGGACGTTTGCAAAGAGTTTGTTCTCTTGCTAACAACATTCAGTTGTTTTGTTGTTTTTGTTTGTTCGTTGTTTTGTTGTCTTGTTGTTGTTGATGTTTTTTGGGGGGATG
>NW_004797583.1:868252-869596 GCF_000002075.1 Aplysia californica | reverse complement strand
CCGTCTTTCTCTCTCTCTCGCACTCTGTCCGTCTTTCTTTCTCTCTCACTCTCTCTCGCACTCTGTCCGTCTTTCTCTGTCTCCCCGTCTCTCTCTGTCTCAGTGTCTGTCTCTTTCTCTCTCTGTCTGTCTCTTTCTCTCTCTGTCTGTCTGTCTGTCTGTCTCTCTCTCTCTCTCTCTCTCTTACCCTGTCCGTCTTTCTCTCTCTCTCGCACTCTGTCCGTCTTTCTTTCTCTCTCACTCTCTCTCGCACTCTGTCCGTCTTTCTCTGTCTCCCCGTCTCTCTCTGTCTCAGTGTCTGTCTCTTTCTCTCTCTGTCTGTCTCTTTCTCTCTCTGTCTGTCTGTCTGTCTCTCTCTCTCTCTCTCTCTCTCTTACCCTGTCCGTCTTTCTCTCTCTCTCGCACTCTGTCCGTCTTTCTTTCTCTCTCTCTGTCTGTCTCTTTCTCTCTCTGTCTGTCTCTTTCTCTGTCTGTCTGTCTGTCTGTCTCTGTCTCTGTCTCTCTCTCTTACTCTTACCCTGTCCGTCTTTCTCTCTTTCTCGCACTCTGTCCGTCTTTCTTTCTCTCTCACTCTGTCCGTCTTTCTCTGTCTTTCTCTCTTACTCTGTGCCTTATCTGCCTTCCTCCATCTCGCAATCCCTTTTTTCTCTCTCAGTCTCCGAACGTATTGTTATCATAGAAGTGATAGACCCATCATCCACTGGAGAGATAACCGCCTTCCCAACACGACAATATTACTACTGAACTGACAGTACAGTAGCAGTCGTTGAAAAGTGGCTTTGGAACTGAGCCAAACATACCCAAGCACCTCCACACGCACCCCCCCCCCCCCCCCCTCAAAACCCCCATAATCTTTCTTCTTTTTTTCTCTTTAAACCTCTTACTCCTACCTACTACATATACTAACAGTTATGTTATCCTGTCCCCATAGTTTTATGCACCCCGCATAATTTAGCAAATTTGATCATTTTTTGCATAATTTCTGATCATTTTCCTTTATCATTAAAAATTGTTAAAATTAACAGAATCACATAATTTCACATTTTTTGGGCTCAGTTTGCATAATTTCATCATTTTTCTTGCATAAAACGATGGGGAAAGGTTATCGGATCGTTAAATCGTTTAAACGATCATCTGGACCCTGAACAAATCATTTTAATGACAGTTGAACCAATATATATGATCTTTAGAAGACATATATAATATATAATAAGCAGGAAGAACGTGTGTGTGTGTGTGTGTGCTCATACTACTCATTTTTGTGTATGCACGTGTTTGTCTGCCTGAGTTTTGTTTTTGTTTTGTTTTGTTGTTGTTGTTTTGTTTGGGGGGGGGGGGGGGGGT
>NW_004797583.1:866236-868110 GCF_000002075.1 Aplysia californica | reverse complement strand
GTTTTTTTAACGGCGGTCGCAACTGCATATATTATTATACGGTCGTATGAGCACGCCGGACACATTAAATATTTTCAGTTGGTAGGAAATTTTGAATTTTGCCCTAGTGGCGGCCGAAGTCTACTCTTCTCGATTTTAGACCACCAAGGAATCCTTTCCAGTTTTCCAAGACCCATACGAACCCTGACCAACTTGCACACAGGTCCTCCGACATTTTTCGCCCTTGTCCAAGAAGACTGGGTATTAAATCCTCCCTACTATAAGATCAGGGGTGTGGATGAAATTGAAACACAGCAGTAAGAAGGAGCAAAGGAGTAGCAGAAGAAAGGCTGCAGAAAGTCGAGTCAAGAGCCCAGAGGAGGGGGCAAAGGAGGTGAAGGAGTGTTTGTTTTTGTAAAGTGTTTTACGGCGCTCGCAACTGCATAAAGGTCAT
The DNA here is from genome assembly GCF_000002075.1 of Aplysia californica. Lineage (NCBI taxonomy): Eukaryota > Metazoa > Mollusca > Gastropoda > Aplysiida > Aplysiidae > Aplysia > Aplysia californica. Next base: position 867,677 of record NW_004797583.1, on the reverse strand, counting down.
ATGAGCGCGCGGGACACACCTAATATTTTCAGTTGGTAGTAAATTTTGAATTTTGCCCGGGTGGCGGCCCAAGCCTACTCTTATCGATTTTAGACCACCAAGGGATCTTTAACGTGCGCAATTTGCACACGGGCCCTCCGAGATTTTTCGCCCTTGTCCGAGAAGGCTAGGTGTAGATCTTTCCTACCAGAAGATCAGGGGTGTGGCAGAAAGACAGCAGTAAGGAGGAGCCAAGGAGTAGCAGTAGAAAGGCTGCAGAAAGAGTCAGGAGCCCAGAGGAGGGGCAAAGGAGGTGAGGGGTGGGGGCAGAAAGTGGAAATGAAAGCAGACAACAGAACATTGCTAGAGAGCAGGACAGGAGGTGAAAGGAGACAATTTTAGAGAAGAAAATTTTTCGGTCGCTACACGGATTCGAACCCGGGACCTTTGAATGAGAGGCCAACACCTTAACCTTCAGGCCACGAGAGCCTCCGTGAAGGAGTGTAAGGGGAGAAATTGGAGGCGGAAGCAGAGGACAGAACATTGTTAGAGCAGGGGAGGAGGTGAAAGGAAGAACTAGTTTGAAAGAGGTTTTATTTTATTTTATTGTTTTTATATATGCTTGAAAGTACTAAACACCCGTCCTCCTGCCCCCCCCCCCTACTTTATGTCTGCCTGTTGTTAGGCACTTTGACTTTGTGTGTGTGTGTCGTGTCGTGTGTATGCGTGAGAGAGAGAGAGAGAGAGAGAGAGAGAGAGAGAGAGAGAGAGAGAGAGAGAGAGAGAGAGAGAGAGAGAGAGAGAGAGAGAGAGAGAGAGAGAGAGAGAGAGAGAGAGAGAGAGTGCGTGTGTATGTGTATGAGTGTGAGAGTGAATAAGTGAAGACACAGACAGACAGACAGACAGACAGGGTTACTTTTCCAAAAGCCGATCTCTTTTCACGAATTCAGACGCTATTGAGATAACAATTTAAAAAATGAAATAAAACAAACCAACAACAACAAAAACCTACCCGCATACAAGTGTTTTACATGTATTATTTACAGTAGCCTTGAGTAGCTATATATCCTGTCTATTTACTGCCGTTAGTCCGCATTGTGTGTCGTTGGCTGAGTGTGATAAATCGGTACCCGTACATAAAGTTCACTTAGCGGTCGTTAGAACTGCGTACATGTATTGTATTGGGAAAACCCCCCCACCAAAAAAACGAGTAAAATACTAATAGTAATAGACTTACTTACTACCTACCTGTCGTGTCTCTTTGCATTCACATTCTGCCGTCGGTGGCCTAGTGGTTAGGCTCTGGGACTCGCAACCGTAAAGTCGTGGGTTCGAATCCCGTCAGGGGCCCGACGTTGTGTCCTTGGGCAAGGCACTTTACACGAATTTTCCTCACTTCACCCAGGTGGGAATGGGTACCCGGCTATAGACAGCGAAAGATCTTGTCAGTTTGTTAGTGTTT
>NW_004797583.1:859560-866136 GCF_000002075.1 Aplysia californica | reverse complement strand
CGAAAGATCTTGTCAGTTTGTTAGTGTTTGAGCGCTTAATCAGCTGCTTGCACTGTATGCTTCCCGGGAAGCTGAGAATGTTTCTGACTGTTCTGTGGTCTGCTGGGGTAATAATATAGTGTAAAGCGCACTGGCCGCACAGAGACTGCTGTTGAGCGGGGATATGCGCTATACAAATGCTATCTATTATTATTATTTTCTATTCACATAACGAGAGTATCACGTACAGTAGTAGTACACATAATATTAACACAGAGACAGAAGGGGGCTATCGTGGCCAAAAGGTATTCCCGTAAAGGTGTTCGCCTCTCATTCAATAGGTCCCGGGTTCGAATCCGGATAGCGGCATAAAATTTCTACTCTAAAATCTTCTCCTTCTACATCCTTTCGTGCTCTTTAACTAAGTTCAGTCGTCTGCTTTCGTCTCCATTTTCTGCACCCCACCCCCCTCACCTCCTTTGCCCCCTCCTCTGGGCTCCTGACTTTTTCTGCAGCCTATCTACTGCGACTCCTTGGCTCCTTCTTCTTACTGCTGTCGTTCAGCCACACCCATGATCTTATGGTAGGTAATATCTACACCTAAACACACCTCTTATCTTCGGTACTGATGATATGACCGTTTCAATGAGAGTTTTACAACACTTGCAACACAATACAAGCACGGTCATATAAGTGCCGAAGAATAGATCATGTGTTACAAGAGAGCGACATACACAAAAAAGAATAAGCAGAGATATAAGGAAGATAGATGTTTGATAGGAAGGAATGAGTAAACCACACCACAGTGCACCCACCCACCAACCACCCGCAAACTTGATAGCGACATACAAAGAAAAGAACCACACCACAGTGCACCCACCCACCAACCACCCGCAAACTTGAGAGCGACATACAAAGAAAAGAAGGAGGCAAGATAAGGACTATAGATGTTAGTTGATAGTGATAGTTAAGAAGGAGCCAACAACACCAGAAAGCCTGAAAAAAAACTTTTCTGAGGAAATGGCGAAAATGGTGACATGGTATGGGTTTAACACCAACACCTATCAACACTATTACTACGTTATTTAAGGGGCGGGGCGGGGCCTCTGAGTTTAATGTCCATCTCCGATAGGACTGGGCTAAATGGGAATTTTATGTAAAGCGCCTTTCCCAAGGACAAAACGTCGGACCGAGCTGAGGCTCTGAAGAAATGAAAAACGGACAAGAAGCACATTTAGTCCAAGGTTCCTGCCATGAACTCCCCACCAAATTCAAGGAGATTTCAAAGAGAAATTTTTTTAATTCAAGGATATTTTACTAAGAAATTTGGCGTGCCAAGAGCAGTCCAACAAAAATTTTGTTCATGTCCAATCCGGCGAAATTCAAGGAGTTTCCTAAAATTCACAAAGTTTTCTAGGAGACCCGTCCTTAAATGCAAATTCAAGGAGTGTTCGAGGAATCCTTGAATTCAAGGAGGTCGCAGGAACCCTGATACAGTGGAACTCGGATTCAACGAGATGAGATAGATTCCCCGTTTTTCTTCTTCTTTAAAATCAATAAAAATAACCCGGATTCAACGAGCACTTAAATCAGCAAGCTCGGATTCAACGAGGTCGCCTCCGGGGTGAACAGCCCCCGCAGACGTGGTTTTGCTCATTTTCCTCCCACAACGAATCTATCTATTCCCGGAAACCATCCATTGTACCTGCCTCGAGAACCATTATTCACTTAGCCAATTGCATGCAATCAATCAGAGGCCTTTTTTTCATACCAACACATGCGTTGTTGCGGCACGCACACGTGTCTACTCTGGTGTGTGTCGAGGTCGGATGGGCGGCCTGCACACGTGTGGCTGTGTGTGTGCGTGTCGGGGATGAGGGAGGTGGCGGCACTAGCCGTCCGGGCGTTGAACGTTGCAGATACAAATGCGTCACATTCTTTTTCTTTTTCTCCCCTCGGCAACTTTTTTTTTACACAGCTCATTATATATGCAGGCATTTCAGGCACTACTTGTGACTTCTCTTTATAAATTACTAGCTCAGTGCCTGTAGTAATGACGTACACAACACATCGTGTTTTGTTTGCTATTATAACGAACACTCGGATTCAAAGAGATTTTAGGTCCGGCTAGGCGACCTCGTTGAATCCGAGTTCCACTGTAGTTGCTAGTCTTTTCCGGACAATAATTTTACAACTACAACAGAAACTGCAAGACTAGAGACAAAAATTCTGTCACGATATCAAAATAAAAGTGTATTTACAATCACAACAGAAAATACAGGTTGATTCAGTTCTTGGCCTGAATGTCACATACATAAACATACGTTCTATCTATGTACATTGTGTTTTATTCCCCTCATCACACTGATGAAGATTTATGACACAAACAAGGAAAATGATAGCAAATGTAGATTGGAAAGAAAGAGATATGACATGACAAACAAACAGGCTGAGAGTGAGTGAGAGACGGACGGAGACAGAGAGAGAGAGGGAGAGTGCGAGAGAGTGACAGAGAGAGAGAGACGGAGAGAGAGAGACGGAGAGAGAGAGACGGAGAGAGAGAGAGAGAGAGAGGGAGAATGAGAGAGAGTGACAGACAGAGAGAGCGAGAGAGAGAGGTGTTACAAGAGAGCGTTTTGAACATATTCAAAGCGACAGGCTGTTGAGAGGCAAAGATGTTGGGGGTGGGGGTTTTTTAAACTCTCCTGAACATTTTACAAACTGGATATATATATATACTGTCTTTTAAAATAAGTCTCCACTAACCACCTATTGGACATAGCCACGAGGAATTTGTGAGGCAGCGTGGTGGAATCAGGCTCTCGTCAAAATAATCAAAGTGAAGAAACTTGCATTTTTCCACAGGTTTGTGAATTTTTATCAAATTTTTGTTTTTTGGCTCAACACCTTCCATGCCCATTAAAGAACTCATTTCGGTATGGATTTTTCTTAAAAACGTTCATTAAAGGCACAAAAAATGTAAATTTTCAGTTACCATGGACTCTAAAGCTAAGGAAATAACTAATCTTTGACAGCCATTTTCTCACTAATTTTACCTCTGAAAACAGGTGACCCCCACCTCCTTCATTCGCAAATATCTCACCTTGTATTCAAGATAAATGGACATTTTTTTTATTCAAATAAAGACAACTGAACAAGCTTTAAGACGACTCTACATGCCCAAAAATTGACGAGAGCCTGATTCCACCACGCTGCCTCAAATTTCTCAACGCAAAGAGAAGACAATGATGCAAATCTCAGTTCACATTCAACCCCATAAAAACAATGCTAAAAACGACGCCTATAAAAATATGCAAATATAATCCATTCCTGCCCCCCTCCTTAAACAACATCAGGTCCAAGTAAAGAGATAATTTACTGTATGCAACCTCTCCACAACATACACATAATAAGTAACTCCACCCATAAACTGATGATTCAGCATCACTGGCTTCCCGATTCCTTGCGAAATCAGTGAGAGGGACCAAGGGAGAAGGAATGACCTACAGAAATTAGCAATGATTAGAAAAGTGCACGGTAACAAATTCTGAAACAATAAAGAAGTCAAACTTTTAGACCACGAAACAAAAATTTGGTCACATGATTGAAGTTTAAACAGACTCAAACATCAACCAAAATTATTTTTGATAAAATGAAAAACAAAACATCCATCCAGCAGTACAGAAAACATCAACTCAGAAGACACAATGATATTTGAACTACTATGGACATCATAGCAGAACGCACAGAGTAAACTTTATATATATATACAGAATGAATGAAAGTGAGATGAGAAATGATCCCACACAATGAAGGATATCCGGTGATAACATGACTCACTGTAATGATTGAATAAAAATGTACCCTCCCCCCCCCTCCAAAAAGATCATACATCTTAAATTGCTGCAGCTCAGTGAAATCTTACACTTATGGTGCTCACAGCGAGTCGGTGTGACCAACTCAACAGCCACATTCCGCCCGGCATTAGAAAGGACAGTCAACAGTAGGACTACCACTTGTGAGTAAAACATGAGGGGCTGACCACACCTGAGCACCTGTCAACCACTCGTCTGGAGTACATTGTAGCAGGTCAACACCAGAGCATCCACACAATGATTGCACGAACATTCTTCGTCTCCCTTGAGTTTTATTTATTTCTCTGATCCAGCGGCCATCTGAGTAGTTCGAGCCCTTCGGCCGAAAATCTCCCCCGACAAGTCAGTGTCTGCAGCAGATGAGACTTCCAGAAGCTGCTGCCCACAGTGCTGGGTTCGAGATTTTCCCACTCTCCCTTCACACGTCCATCCATTTTCCTCCACAATAGACCAGCGGGACAGAGTTCCTATTCAGCCACAAATTCCAATTCAACTGCCAAGAGTGGAGAGGACAAACAATTTTGGGTTTCTACCATAAGCAAGAGTGGAATTCCTACGAGAATTCAATCTGGTAGAAGACGATGCATTTTCTTTTTTCAAAGATGTGCTACTGCTGCATTGATCCACCGAGGTCAAACAACAAGACACGATAGACAGGAAAATTCCCATTGCCCAAAGAAATGTTTAGTTTAAAAATCTCACACAAAAGCAAAAACAATTCTGGACAGAATCACTCTTGACTCGACACCAGTACAAGTCTTGGTCTTGTAACCTTCTATAGCAGGGCTGTGCAAAACAGTTCACAGTCAAAACTTGGGAATTCAAATGTCTCCCGTCACGACGGTTCAAGAAAATAACCTATCAGGCTATTGGGGGCACATCAAATCTAGACACAATGGAAACAAGCGTCTCTCTCTCTCTCTCTAAGTCTCAAGGCAAACAACAATTTCGCACTCCGATTTGTCACCACCAAGAACGTATAAAAATATACAGGCAATATGTTTTAGCCTCAAGTCTCAGAATTCAAAATAATTTTGTTCTTCGTTATGACAAAAACCCAAAAAAAATATTAATGAAACATTCCTGGCCTGCCAAAAAACATTCAAACCTGCTCTAATGTCTATTTGTACGAGACAACAACTTCAGTACAAACGACCAGGTTCCACTCCACCCCTCGTGTCCTTTTACAAAATGTAATGACACTGTCCAAAACATCCATCTGTACAAGACGACAACTTTTCTCTTCGACAATGGGTGGGTCATCTTAGACACAATTCCAACTGTTCTTCCAGATCTGTACACCCAGAGGGCAATTCCCCATCGCCATATCCATTTATTATCAACTGCTGCCCTTTCACACTAAATATATCATCAACACACAGAACATCTGTCCTCTTTACGCCGTCTTTTTCTTCTTGCCGCTGGGCTTGTTGGGCGTCACCTCGGCCTTGCGCTTGCCACCCTTGGGGGTGCCCGACTTTCCTCCCTTCTTCTTTCTCTCCGCCTTCTCTCTCTCCTCCAGCTCCATGTTCTCTCGTTCAATCAACGTGATCAGCGTGTTACAGCGACGCTGTAGTTCCTGAAAAAAGATGAGATGAGATACATTTTTACAGTCCAGATCCTGGCACATTGACTTGGTGTATCACCACATACACACACACACACAAACACACCAAAGAACATGCACACACATACACAAGCACATGTGCACACTCATATAAACACACACTTTTCCCTTACACATCCTCAGAAAAACAAAAGTTACACCATGCAAGACAAGAGAACAAATACTATTACACAGGACAGAAAATATCTCTGCATGAGTGTATACAAGTATCTGAGTGTGATTATGAGTAAAGAGGAGCAAGGCAACAATTATACTGACCTGGCTGGGTAAACCGTATTTAAGAAAGGGGTAATGGGTTCCCAATTTAGGAGAATGACAAATCCCGACCTTAGAATAACTAAATTTTTAGTGTTTGAAATACGAACATCTAAGACTCCCCCCGTTACTCCCTCTATACCATATACAAAAGTTAGAACACTTAGTCCTTTACTTTTCGAGATTAAAACCATGTTGCTTCTGTTTTTTGTTCGATGGCGATTCAGTGTGGGAACACTTTTAACTCAAACTTAAAAGTGAGCGCAACTGAGATGGAACCTTATTCTCAGCACTGGTATGACTAATACACAACCCACCAACTGATTCTGTGCTGGAGAAATAGAAATGATATGAAAGGGTATGCCGCTGCACCCCAAAAAAAAATTTTTTTTCTTAAATTGTTATAATAAAATATTTCTTTTATTTTCTTGTTTCTTAATTAACCGTTTCGCACTTACAGCGCCCGTATGCGCCCGCGCCGGTGACCCCCGCTCATCCCTATAGTGCCCGAATGCGACCGCCACGGGGGTGTTTGTTTCGTTGCCGTGGGAGGCTTCTACTTTTACTATCATCAGAAGTTTCACTTAGCTATCTTTATAGAGGTAGAGTTCCGGTTTACTATGGTGTTTTTCTTGTTTCCCTAGCACAAAGAGTCACTTTTTGAGCGAGAACAAAAGTCGGAGGAGATTTTAGTTGTAAACACGCCATCATGTCTCCAGGATGCAAGGGCGCAAAGCTGCCCGATATGAGTACGGCAGAAACAAAATAAAAACACCCAACGAAAAGTCTTTTAGGTGCTTTCAAGTTTCCACCAGAGGCTTCAATCTCTGTGAATGTGTT
>NW_004797583.1:842267-859460 GCF_000002075.1 Aplysia californica | reverse complement strand
AGATCTAGATATAGATCTAGACTCGGAATCCAAGACACGCATCTCAGAAAGACCTCTCATATCATTTCATACTCTTCTATTCCACTTATCATTTTGTACTAGTAATTTAGCTCATTCATTTTCCTTTCAGAAAATACTATTTTCATCATTTTTGGTTGTGTTTGTGATTTTATACAATATTTTAGTAAGGTACCCCTTCAATTTTCGTGGAGTTATTGCCCTTGTCTTAAGAATGGGGGGGGGACCACAGCTGGCCAAGCCTGCTAAGTGCGATAGGGTTAAATAAAAAATGGTGACATTTCATAAGGTGACTGAACCCTGAACAAGACACAACCCAAGAAGTCTGCTTTTCTTTTTCTGAGTTTCGGTAAGCACAATCTTAAAATAAAAACATTCGCCTAGCAGCAAACAAGGACTTCTTCCCAAGAGAGGAGGTTACTGTTACATGGGACACCACCGTACTCCCAATTTTTTTTTAAATGTGAGAGAAAGGCCACAACACAAGACATACCATGGCAGTCCTAGACTTGATGAACCAGTCGAAGCGAAACTGCGGTGCCTGACGAACGGCCTGGCGGAGCTCATCGTAGACGTTCTCCTTGTCGAAGCCCAGCTTGTGCAGCATGCACACCAGGAAGCGGTCCTCCTCCTCCGTGTAGTTCTTCCCCTTGTTCGTGCCGTACTGGATGCGCAGCTGGTGGAACGGGGCTCGGTACCGCGACATCTGGTACAAGCACAACAGAAAAAGCAACGTTTGTCAATTGTTTATATATATATAGTAGTATAAGGTTTTACGGCGCTCGCAACTGCTAAGGTCATTTGAGCGCGCGTCAATTGTTTGGAGTAGAGAAAAGTACATCTATGCAAAAATAAAGGTCACCTGGTGAAAGGAAAAAAAGCAAATTAGGCAGAAACAAAAAAACAAAAGAAAACAAATATTTTGAAAAAATAAAAAGGGACCTAATCAGTAGCGGCCTCCAACCACTCACAAAAATAAAGACAATTGGAGCGGGGACATTGGAAACAAAGAAGCAGTGAAATGGGGTTTTTCCATGGTATCAGTAGGATACAACTTACAACCAATAACAAATAGCAACAAAAAAAAAGGCGGCGGCGGCGGGGGGGTCACAACTCCACCATGTACAGATTCTACAATCCTATCAACACTATAAGGTCCCCTCAAGTGGATTGGGGGGGGAGGGGGGGGTTGTGTTTTTTGTTTCAAATAGAGAGAAGCACGCTGACAACAATATACTCGTAGAGTTGCGGCAAAAAAAGCAAGGTGTTATCTAGTGCAACATTAATAAAAAGACAAGACACCTTCATCTCAAAGCTACCCCCTCTCCTGACCACATTTCGGCTCACACCAAAGCAAACCGACAGGACACTGCTTCTCACCTTTGTGTTTCAGCAACATTTACAGTACTCACAACACAAAAGTGAAATAGGTGTCATATAAGTGCCGCAGACTTAAGGAATTATTAGAGAGTAACATAAAAAAAGGTGGAGGAGAGATAAGGATGCTAGAAATAAGACAGGTAAGAAGGAGCAAATCGAAAAGATGCATGCTGCCGCCTCTCACCTTTGCGTCGAGGGCTTTCTTGATGCTGATGCGCCTCTGGATGCGAGCCTCTCCCCTCTCAATCTGTGCCATGATGCGCTCAATGTCCTGCAGCTCGTTACAGCGCTCCCAGAACACGCTGCTGTACTGGTTCACCTGGGGCACACACAAATAAACAACGCAAACTATGAGTATTACAACTGGATCTATAACAACATAAGTGCTGTAAAAAACAACATGCGTGGGTAAAGGCAAACAGAAAAAGAGAAAAAAACAGAACACCAAAACTGTTTTGCTGTAAAATTTTAGTAAAAAAATTTAAGCACTTGCATCCCATTTAGATCTTAAAGTATTGAAGTGTGACTAGCGAGTATCAGAAAAAGAAAAGGTGGAGAGATATGGATAACTGATGTTAGACAGGAAAGAAGGAGCAAACCCCACCATAGCACTGGACAGCAACCAACAAGCTATGTGATTGCAACAGGACCTTAGTATGCTCTTCAACATCAGTGGGGCTAGCAAAGAAAAATCTACAAAACATTCTTATTTCAATAGAGCTAAAATTCCAGTATGTCCGACTTTCCATACTGGGAAAATCAAAAACAAATATCATCTACATCTTCCATAGTAAGAATACGAATAATCTAAACACAGTGAGAGACTCACTGCCATAAAAGAAAGAGTGGATCAATATGAAAATTCATTTATTTATGTTCATCTTAAACAAGACAGCAAATGCCTGTTCTGCTAAATGAAGTGAGAAAATCACATGCATGTTTAAATAATAAATGAATTTTCAAAAATTGCTAAACAAAAACAGGACAATTTTGTTTGGGGGGGTCAATATTATTTTGTCAATCATTGCTTTGATACCTTATTTCAGGGGATTTAAGATAGACACAACACACAGACAGAAAACACAATTACCTCCTCGGGTGTCTTTCCCTCCACTTCTCTGGCGATGCTTTCGATGTCGTCGCGGCCAAACTTCTCGTTGGCCTTGATGAACTGCTGGAAGTCACGCTTGCTCCAGTTGGTGAAACCCTGAGAGAAGAGAAAGGACATAGATAGTAATAATAATAATAATAATTGCATTTATATAGCGCATATCCATGCTCAAGAGCTTGCTCTATGCGCTTTACAACTATTATTACCCCAGCAGACCCTCTGAGAACACTCAGAAACATTCTCAGCTTCCGCGGAAGAATACAGTCACACTCTACTGCCGTTATTTTCTAGTCCCATAAACACAATCCTGCACATGCACAGTGAAATCAGGGGGGAACATGGGAATCTTTCCATTACGTACAAATTTCACAGCGAGTTTTACATACAAACAATGTGTCTTTTCACATTATTTACACAAGGGGTCAATTGTACGTGGTTCGATGGAAGTTCTAAAAAATATTAACAAAAATTATGTGAGCCCTTGTAAAGGCCCTCTCAGGGTGTTTATTTTAATATAATGACACTGCCTAAAAGGACAAACATGTCTAAGACTACAACTTTTCTTCTTAGCAGTAAGGTAACCATCTTGGGAAATTTCCACTGTACCTGCAACCACAAACAGTGCATTTTAAAAACTAAAGACAACTCCTCATCCCCAGACGTGGGTGACCTATATAACTCCTCAGTCCTCCTTACTTCTTTCAGCAGCGAATCCTTCTCCGTCAGTTCATCCTCATCCAGCTGAGAGGATCCGTCAATCTTGCCCTGCTCCTCCTTGCGTATCCGGTCGGCGTCGGCTCCAAACTCGGGGTTCTTGGGCACTTTGTAGCCGATGGTCTTGCGGAAAAAGTAGATCTCCTTGTCCAGCAGCTCAAAGAGGCGAGGGGGGAAGAACTGGAAGTCCTGGATGCTGGGCTGTTTGGGGGGTCGGGGTGCCTGTAAGGAAATGGGATAAGAGGGAGACATTTCATTGGCATTACTCAATGAGGAACAGAAGCACCAAAAAGATTTACGTTTAGTAGAGTTTTACTGTGCTTGCAGCTTAATTAGGTAAAACATGCACATTGACTCAAATTTTGTCTTCACCAGGAACATCAAGGACAACCACAAGGCTGCCAACTTTTACACTAAAATCATAGCAAACTATGCACTTACAACATTTGGAACTACCCCCCCCTCTTAAAAGTATTATGAAAAAATTCCTGAATTCAATCAAAACAGAAAGCACTCATCCCCAAAGTGCAACGAGACACTCACCTTGGGGGCCTTGGGCTCGCTGACACGCAGTGCCTCCCTGAAGTAGGCGTCCACGGCGTAGTTGGCTTTACGCTCACGCTTGGGCGGCTCGATCCAGGCTCCGATGGTGCCCAGCTTGTGCTTCTCTCGGTAGTCCTCTCCCTCAAACTGGTACACGCTGTCGGGCGCGTCCATGGTGAAGGTGCGGAGACTGTTCTCCCCTAGAGAGTCCATCTTCTCCTTCAGTTCGTTTGTCTAAAACAACAAAACAACAAAAGTATTAGAAATGAATTTCTCCCTGAGAGTCCATCATCTCCTTCAGCTCATTTGTCTATGACAAAACAAAGAAAGTGTTAGAAATATATAAAAAGTCTATCTATATAGTATTTACTCTCACCGCGGCTCTTGGCCTTGCATGTATTAGTTTTGTTTTAGTAAGAGTTTTTACTGCAGATGCAACACAAACAGACTACATAAGTGTCAAAGACAAGAGGTGTTACTAAAGAGTAACATATAAAGAAAAGAAGGATAGATATTTGATAGGAAGGAAGGAGAAAACCACACTGGAGAATCCACCTATCAACCACCTTACATATTCCACAAACTCAGTTCAGATTGAATACAGAGAAGTACATCAACCAAAACCAGCATTTAGTTCTATTGCTATATATTGGCAAAGGAGAAATTTTCATCCCAGTCCACTCTTTTCAATACAACTTGAACATTTTACAGTCTCACAGTCGAAAACTTCCCATTCATCCCCTATTCACACCTATCACATCAATACTTTAGATTTTAAAAAAGCATTCCACTGCAAGTACTACTTCTCAACTCGCTCATCGCCCTACCTTCTTCTCTCCCCTGGCCATGATGGCGTCAATGTCCTCCTCTGTGATCTCTGAGTCCTTGGAGGCAAAGACATGGCTGGCGCCGTGCCGGATCATGTTCAGCACCTCGTCCTTGCCCAGTTTGTTGATGTTCTGGTCCACCAGACGACCTGTGAAGAGAAAGAACAATGTCAAGCTATTGTTTAACAGTACGGATCTAAAGTCCGAGGACTGCAGGCTAATTGAGGCCTTCAGAACGACATTTTGGGACACCTACTTATAAATGTGATTTCAGTTATACTGTTTTAGATTTGAACCTTTTTCTCCCTTTGTTCGTGGAATACTTGATGCTGCCCAGGCTCACCTAGGCTCTACTCTAAAGGCCCATGGGTAATTTAAATTTGCAATCCTTGATAGACAGCTGGCTTCTACAACTGAATTCACTTTTGACCTGTACCCGCAGCTGTTGTACGCTGAACAGAACATTCTGTAGATAGGCTGCTCTCTGTGGTACTGACATTCATCAATTCTTATCACATGAATATCTCCATCTAAAGTCTTAAACGAGATGGCAAATACTTCTAAAGTACAGTCGAAAATGTAGCAGATGGCCATTCATTATTGAGGAGAAAAGTCGTCCTAGGTGGAAGTCTTGGAAAGTGTCATTATAATATAAAAAAGTTGCAGTTGGGGAAATTGGAAAAATGACCATTTGTATGAGTTGATTGTCTTGGACAGGAGGCTGTTAGAGCAGATACGACTGTACATCCCAGACATAACCACGCAGCACCCACCTTGCTGAATGACCACATTGTCCAGCCTCAGTTTCATCTCAGCGCGCTCCACAATGCGCTCTTCCACTGTGTTCTCCGTGATGAACCGGAACACACGCACTTGCTTCTGCTGGCCAATTCGATGTGCTCGGTCCTATAGCACACACAGTCAGAGGGGAAACAAAAATGAAGACTTTATCCACTATTTTAATCATAAAATCCTTTAGTACATATCTTGTGCATGAAAGTGAATTGACAAAAGTGCATTGACAAATACCAACAATGGCAACAACAAAAAAAACAACCCCCAAAAAAGGTAGATAAAATTAAATCAATTAGGGATAGAGAGGGGCGCAAGACATAAGACTAAAAAAAAAAACAACCAACACACCCCCACCCTACACAGAGAAGCTGTTCCTCACCACCCACTTATGGAATAGCTGAAAGCACCTTAATGACTTCATGGTATATTAGGAAATCCACCACCCCCCCCCTCAAACCTAAAAGCATCTTTAAAAAACAAAACAATCAGAGAACTAGCAGCATCAGCGTGACAGCTCACCATAGCCTGCAGATCAACCTGTGGGTTCCAGTCCGAGTCAAAGAGCAGCACAATGTCGGCTGTAGCCAGGTTGATGCCCAAACCGCCGGCGCGTGTGCTCAGCATGAAGACAAACTTGGTGCTCTCTGGGTGGTTGAAGTCAATGATAGATTTCTGTTGGGAAAGAACATGGCACAGACGTTACAGACATGAAGAAATATTTCAATAGGGAAAAACAACTTTTAACTTATTTATGGAATTTTTAAAAAAAACAAAAAATATTAATTCCTCATTATTTTGAAAGATTTTAAAAAATAACAAATTCCTGATTTTAGAATGCTAAAAAATTAGGGCCTTAGCTACACAATTCAAATTCAGATTAAACCGTTTTAACCCTGCCCATATAGGCCTACCCAAGTTGAGAAGAAAACAGCATCCAAAAAGAAATATGCTGACACTCTATAAAACAAGACTTCTCTACTACAAAACTCGACTTGCATCTTTAAACTTAACCCATTCCCACCAAGATCGACCAAAGTCAACCGTTGTATGAACCCTTCCACCAATACCTTCACCCTAGCGACTAGCCATGGTGAAAATTATCCCATAACTCACTTTAAAGGAAATAAGCACTCGACAAACATCAGCATGGCTTTCAGTTTGGCAGGATCTTCGCTTTCCACAAACATTTTTAGACTTGCTCATGGGCTACTAGAGAGAAAGTTACAAAAACTTGAACTAACCATTCTTGACCAACCAGCTGAGAAAACAGGGATAAACCTAGATAGAAACACTATTTGAATTAATCCATACTAATATCTATAAACTACCTTAGTTCTTGTTGGAGGAGGGGGGTTATTTTCAGAACAGGGCCTAAGGTGGGATTGAGTTAACAAGCAAAGTCAAAGAGCATAATCACTACATCAGATGCCGGTCATAGCCTAGATACCTCTGTACGCATATTTGTTTAAAATAATACGAATAATAAAAAATTATACACTTAAAAACTCCTTAAATATCTCTTTGTTTTAGTAGAGGTTTTACGGCGTCGCAACTGCATAAGGTCACATGAGCGCCAGTAGATTAGAGGTGTTACAAGAGAGTAACAAGCATAAAAAAGAAGAAGGGGAGATAAGGACAATAGATGTTTGATAGGAAACAAGAAGCAAACCACACCAAAGCACCAGCCTACCACCCACTTAAATATCTATGAATGCAAAAACTCTGCAAACAGCCAAAGACCAGTTGCGCGTAAGACCATCCCCCCTCCCCCTCCCTCTCGCATGTCCTCACCTGTCTCTCTTCGTGCGGTGTCTGTCCATCCAGGCGGCAATAGTTATAGTTGCGCCAGAAGCAGTAATCCTCCAGGATATCCAACATACGTGTCATCTGGCTGAAGATGAGCACTCGAGAGCCTGCACACACATGAAAAAATATTTGTCAAAAAAACTAATAATAATTATAATTTTAAAAAGACCTGATCATAAAAAATATGTGCTATTGTCTTTTAAAAAGTTAACAGTTCCAAAGTACCTGACAGAATACTTAGTTTTAGTAAGAGTTTTACGGCACTTGCAACACAATAAGGTCTTATAAGTGCCGAAGATTAGAAGTGTTACAAGAGAGTAACAAACACAAAAAAGGAGGGGAGATCAGTATGATAGAGGTTTGATAGGAAACAAGTAGCAAACCACATCAGAGCACCCGCCAACCACCCACACAGAATACTTAAATTTTCCAGAAATTAACAATTCTGCCTTATATTCTTAATCTATAGATGCATCTACAGGACAAATAGACTATTCTGAAAGATCAATGCTGAGAGAAAACAGATGTAAATCTATGAGCTAGACGTGTCATTTTGCCTTCTCCCTGCTTTTATCATTTGCTTTCTCCCCGCTCTCTCTCCCCACAGCCCCTTCTCTACATGATGAAGCCCTTACAACCAAAGAAGACTTTTCATTGTCTGCACTCACCTTGTTCCTTGAGCCTGGGCAGCAGCTTGTCCAGGATCACCATCTTGCCACAGTTCTCTACCAAGTGGTAGTCAGTTGTGTACGGAGGACCTGAGCAGAAACACACACACACACTGATAACCATGCTTTGCTTATTAAAACATTATGCTTTTGTTATGCTGTTGTAAAATGTAAATGATAAGTCAGTGCCATTTCAGCACCATTTCACCTTGAACCAACTGCAAGATACAGAAAGCAGGTGTCAACAGGCTATGAAAATAAAAAAATCCTGGACTTTCAGACTGCGTGGAAATGTGCTCACTAATCACTGGGTCTCATATATCTTGTATTGAGACAATTTTTATACAAAATTCCATATATGACATGCACTAGTCAAAAAACAAAAATCTGGACAATTTCAGAAACGGGGAAATTCGAACAAACACTATAAACCTCACCCTGTAAGAAGTGACCTTACTGACCTAGTTAGATTTGGTTTTCAAATATTGGAGAATTTAGCTCTATAACATATTTTCTCCAAAGTTTTTTTCCTGTAAATTCCCAAGGCAGTCACAAGTCTCAGTAATTTTATTCCAATCAAATAAATCTCTGGCACATGGCAGCCACCCTGATAAAAGCACATTTGCATGGTGCAAAAAATGGAACATGTAAAACAAATCTTTACCCCACTAGTAAGTACAAAACTTTCTTGAGAACCTATTGCAAGAGGGAAGGTACTTAAGACTGTCAACAAGACAGCTTTTCCTAAAAAAAATAAAGCAACACAACGTTTAAAAAACAATAAGCTCATGCTCAGCCTCTCACTCACCTGGTTCCATGCCGTCAAAGAGGTACGGGTGGTTACAGCACTTGCGCAGCTGCATGAGGATGTTGAGCAATCGCATCTTGTCAGTGCGGCCGGCGCCGTTCACGATGTCAATGTCCTTCATCAGGATCTTTGTGTACCTGTATACAGAAACACAAGAAATACGGTATTGTTGGGGTTTTTTAAAGATATATATTTTAAATAGGCTGCAGCTTTTCAAAGAGTAATTAAAAAAACAAAGCCCCTTGTATTTCAAATGCAGCAAATGGTCATTTCAGTCTTCTTGAAAAACAAGATTTTCGTACCTTAAAAAAATATTTTCACCATAAGATACACAGTTATCTAAAATTGTTTTTCCTTTGTATCCACATCACTGTAGTTGACTTTTGATGGATAAATTTTGTCATCACAAAGAATCTTTTAGAACAGAGAAAGCAGGGGAAAAGGGTGCTAAAGAAAACGAAACACTGATTTATGAATCTTATGTGCTTTAGCAACTTTTTAAACAAGACAGACAGACATGTTGAAAAAAGACTGTTGTACACATTGTCTGGAACACAAAACTAGAATTTTTTAAAAGACCAAATCAAACTATCAACCACAAACATTTTTCACAAAGCCAGCACAGAACACAACCATCAGCTACACAAAACGAGCAACGCAACCAGGTTCACTTCACTCACAATTCTCTCTGCATTTTGCTCAGTCCAATGAAGACTTTGGTCTCTTTCTTTGGCAGCAGTTTTTTCTCCACATCTGACTTGATTCTCCTCAACAAGAATGGTCGGAGCACCTGACAAAAAAGAAACAAAACAAGTTATTCCATAGTAAACACTGCACACACAAAGTCCACATCCAAATACAAGATCCAATTAATGCTAACTTTGACAAGGAGGTGAAGACCGTGGCAGAATATAGAATAAACCAACACCCGAAACCGCAAAAATATCCAGTCTGTACAAATAATGAGATTAGAAAACGGCATTTACGAGAAAAAGTGGCATTCTGCGCTAGTTTAATAGGCTTTATAACTGTGAAAGATTAGAAATGTTGATAGAGAGTAACCTACAATTTTAAAAAAGAGATAACGACCACAAATGTTCTGTTAAAATGAAGGAGCGAACCACACCAGAGCACCTGCCAACCCCCAACTGCTGCACTGGTGTATGCAGCTTTTGAACACATGTAAAAAGTACACTTTACAAAAAGTAAACCCGTCAGGAAAAATAGCCCAAAGCAAAACTTCAAAGGAAATTATAACAGAATATATTACCATAGCAAAGGTAGAATACAGCTTCAAACATAATATATGTAGTCACAAATAGACAAGCAGAAATACAAAGATGCAAACACAGTACTTACAGCGTGCAGTCTCTCTACCAGCTCCGAGTCGCCGAAGCAGTCATTGGTGTTGAACCAGGCATCGAAGTCCTGAGGAGATCAACACAACACATTAAAGGCAAATGTAGTAGGGCAGTAAAAGTCTCGGTCCTACCTCTCACACACGAGAAGGTTATAAGTAAATTCCATAAACACTCTTTGACACATACAGCCAATGTGTGTACTCCTTGACATACATAGCATTTCTCTATTTTGACCAGCTTTTAGGTCTTGGCATGAACTGCAGCAGTCCTCACTATTACGAGTGAATGTTACAAATTTTCTTGGAAGATAGCTCATAATTTATTTATAACAGACAGAAAAGTTTTTTGTTTTGTTTTAAAGTGATTTTATAGAAAACAAACTTCATCAAGCAAAGCACAAAGCAGTAAAAGAAAACAAAAACAACCACCTCCCCACAATTTTCTAAAAACCATTAAAATGTACAATTAATTAAAACATTGAAATAGTTCTTTTTTTTTTTAAAACAACTCAAAACAAAACCAACACCAACACAGAAACAGGTTCATTTCACACCTCAGAGTTGTTGAAAACGTCTGGCAACAGGAAGTTAAGCAAGGCCCACAGCTCGTGAAGATTATTCTGTAGAGGTGTTCCCGTCAGAAGCATCCGGTTGGTAGACTTGAACTCTCGCACAATCTCTGACAACTGGGGGCAAACATTTCAAGCATAACCTTTTTAATTTCAAACCCAAAAGCTCCAGGCAAGACAAATTAGAAATTCAAAACCAGTCCATATTCTCCTGCAAGACAATACCTCAATAATTTAAAGTCCTACTGTAATTTGTTTTGGTCCAGTGAAAATGACAAAGAATTTTCTAAGCATTTAGCATTAGAGATTCAATCAAGCCACCTCCCATTTAAACTGATTTTTTTTAAAAAATATAAGTTCATGGAGACAGAACTGGCATCCAACAAGAGAGAAACAAATGTCATTTGAAGAAGTGCCCTGATAGACTGGTCTCAGATGGAGCAAAAATGTGCCACTGAAGAAGAAAAAATTCCTCCTTACATCTTACTTTTATCAACAATTTATTTCAAGCATACCACAGAACAAAGTCGGATATCACAAACACAGATCCCACTCATCTACCAACACACATCCATAAAACAGACCACAAATGACATTGAAGCTGGATTTATCCACTTTACATTTAGATTATTTTTAAAATTCTAGTCTAGGACAACAAAAATTCCATATATGTTTATCCCTGTTTAAATGCATGAATTGAATTAAACAGTATAGCAATGCCAATGAAAATTTAAATTTTCACTTTTGCCCCCTTTTTTTGGTACCTAAGAAAGAATTTTCTAAGAAGTATGCTTCTTGAATTTTGAGAATCGGTTCATAAATAACAAAGTTATGGGGTTGTAAAGGTCGGCAAAATATGGATGACCCACATATAGGAAAATACTCCTAAAAAGTGGACCACGCAGTAGCAGATTCTGTAAGAAAATTGACGATATCTCGGTAACTAATCGGAGTGTTCAAGAAAAAATTGGCTACCCGATGTTTTTTTGAGTGTAGAAATCATTTCTGCAGTCAGATTTACAACCAATTTCGTAGTTATTTTGTTATAATTAAAATTGTGGTGTACATATTACGATTTAGCGAAAAAGGGGTGTCGGGATGAGTCCATTTTATTTATAGCATCGTATCATAACATGGGATCTTTAAGAATAAATGTCGGCAGCGTGACTAAATAATTGCAAAGCTTTTTATGATGACTTTAGACCATGCCAACCATAAAAGATAAGTTAATTCAATCTAGCATGCCGTACAATTAAAAATTCTTTTTCCCCGTTGAGATGCGAACACCCCGAGACGAGATAACCTCGCCTCGGAATACCCCCATTGCGATGTTACAGGGGAATAGAGAGAAAAACAACCGGATGCGCGCGCCCGCCATTGCCCTATTTCAAGTGACCAATGAACGGGCCCGGAATAGTCATGCGGGGATTTGTAGGTCACATACATTTGCCACGAGAGTGAGGGGAAAATGGCAGGTCTCCGTGCGAAGCCGCTTTGGATAGGGGGGTAGTCGTGCATTTATGATCGGGTCTAAAGAACTACTTGACACAGAACGTTCAAATTTGAGCACACTATAGAGGATAGATAGATCTATTACCATCTCGGCGTTGAAATTCAAACTCCTTATAATTTTCGGTGTACACGATACGAAAGTGTTCCCGACACCAAAAGTATAGGTTAATTTATGTGTATGAACTTCAACGTCCACATATCATTAGTTTGCCCTATTTTCTGATTGGTTGCCGAGTTTCATTTGGATTGGTTCGGAAATAGAGCAGACCGAGGTTGACAAAGTTAGTCACCTACGCTTCGGCCGGGTCCGCAAAATCGCCCGTAAATGGGGACCAAATTTTCGCCTCGCGGGAAAGCCCGATTGGCATTGCTAAACAGTATCATTGCCTCACTCAGCACAACTCTTCAAGACCAAAGAAAGGGAAACAAATTTAAGAATTCCACCTTCAACAAAACCCCACTCACTTGAAAATCACAAACAATTCAGCAGCTGGACTAATAACAACTGCAACAACATGTTACATTCTGACCACTACAACAGTATCTCTCACCTTTGACTTCTCATTTTTGATCCTGTGAGCCTCGTCGATGCAGATGTAGCGCCAGTTGAACTTCTTCATGACCGACTTTTCCCTGATGACCATCTCGTACGAGGTGATGCACACGTCCCACTCCCCGGGCACCAGAATGTCTCGGATGAAAGCCGCCTGAAAAGAAAAACAAAATTTAAACACAGGTTCAGCTCCCAAAGAGAAAATATCATGACCAAAGGTAACAAATAAAACTGACAGCAACAAAAGCGAATCCTTTAACATGTGAACTCTCAGTACATTTATGCCCACACTGCCATTATTAAAAACATTGACAAATCCTAATGTCTATAATAGTGACCAAAATAATTTTGTCAGGAGTAGGGTCTTTCAGAATTTTATTCATGACCTTGTCATACAAGGAGGGCATGCACAAAAGAAAAAGCACAGCTGTATACTACAGTCCTACAGTGCTTTTACAAGGTCATCAGTCCCCATCACTATTTCATCGCAAAAGCAAATATGTGAAGCGTGCTGACAAAATGAGTTGCTTCACGGATTCAAGCCATGTGGAAAGAGATACATCACGCTTATTAGGTGACGTTTTCACAATTTATAAGTATGAAATAAAAGGCATATTATACGTAAAGAATATGGCATAAATAGAAATCTACTTATCTGACCCTAGTGTCGATTTTTGGCCAATATCTCCATTTGTGTATTGCGAGAAGTTACTCATTTTGTCAGAATGCCTCACATACCTTTAAGCGAGAGCACACACAAAACTTTCAAACTAAATCCTGATCAGACTCACTCTTTTCTCTTGGTCCCCGATGAGGCAGACAGCGCGGATGGAGGGACACCAACGGTTGAACTCTGCCTCCCAGTTGGCCAGTGTCGACTTCGGGCAGATGACCAGATGAGGGGATGGAATGTTCCGGTAGTGTTTCATGTAGCCCAGAAGTGAGATAGTCTGCAAAGTCTTTCCAAGTCCCTGTAGAATATCCATTAAAAAAAACAAAGTTAAGCAACTCTACAGGAATATGTTCCTTTAAATCTCCACAAGTTATAGAATTGTAATTACGGTTTAAAGGCATTCATTAGCCACCTTAAATACCCCCAGAGCCAACCCCACTATTTTTCATTAAACTATTTCATTTACGAGGGAGACAAAACACCCCCGCCCCCCTTCCAAAAAAAAAGTGTGTGTGTGTGTGTGTGTGTGTGTGCGTGCGTGCGTGCGTGCGTGTGTGTGTGTGTGTGTCCATGTGCACATAACCATAACAGACAAGAAATCCCAACTTTCCAGACAATCCATCAATCCATTCAATATCATTCACGCCCTTCATGAACAAGTTCACGATGCGCATATGCAGAAGTGAAATAATAATAAGTCAGCACAATAGGCCATGTAAACTTGCCATTTCGTCAGCCAGGATTCCATTGATACCATTCTCATACAAGGAGATCATCCAGTTCAACCCTCGGACTTGATAGTCTCTCATGTCCCCGGTCTTGATATCTGTGCAAATCGAGAAAATACATATCCATATATTCCAACCAGAATGGCAACTCCTAGAAAGAATGCATTTCTTGATTCTTATTGCACACATGTGGTAGTGACAAAATTTTTCAGGTCATAAAACATCTACATCAAACAAACTTCTTTCCACGGTTAACAAAGACATTGATTTCCGAATACATGTTTATCTTACAATCCTTTGCAGGAACCAAAAAACAAACAAACAAACAAACAAACAAACAAACAAAAAAGCAAACTATTAATTGTAAGTGATGTAGATAGAGCATAGAAAAGAAAAAGCAAAGCATTTCACTTCTTCTGAGAACATCAATAAATATTTCAAGAAGAACAAAAATAACGAAGGTATGCTTTTACAAAAGCACAATTCCTGTTATTTACACTTCCAAAAGAAAATACTCACATGATGGACTGGCCTCAAAGCGTAACAAGACATTGCCAGATTTCTTCGCCTCGGACAGCAGTTCCTCATCTTCCTCCTCTTCAGTTCTCCGATGCCGATGACTGAGAAAAAAATTAATATTTAATGACAAATGTGCAAAAAATTCAGATGCAGAATGATGCTGTGCAAAAATGTTAAAATTTAGACTACAGCTTTTATATATATATAAAATCTTAATTTCTGACATCTCAAGCTGAAAAAAAAAAAGCAATTCGACTGAAAAGAAATTTAACCAAAACATCAACCAGACAATATCAAAGAAAAAACGCATCAAGTACCCCCCATGATGAAATCATACAGCTATTGAACACAATCAGAATTTTTTTCTTTAATCTATGATACACAATATGACCAAACTTCATTGAATAGACTTACTCTCCGGCAGCCACCAGCTTGGATTTTTCATCCTGATGCTTGTGAAGCCGAGGACGACCCTTCATCTTGAGAGGACTGGTGGGCCCGCCACCCCCGGCTTGCGCCCCCGTCTGCATGAAATGGGCAAACAACTCGGTCTGCTGGAGCAGGAAGCCGAATCGATTGCTGCGATCTTTTTCCTGTAGAGATAAAATAGGGGGACAAAACAGAAAATTACTACAGAGAAAGGAAAGAAATGTAGTTCCAAGTAAATGTTTTCACACAGCACGCAACTTTTTATTCATAAATTGAGGCAACTCTTACATTCATGAATTTTGCTTCCAATCTTACGAATTTTTACAGAAAGCTGTACACTCTGAAAAGTTCCGTACTTGCCACCTCATCATATCAACTCAAGCACCAAAATCTTCAGAGAAGCAAAAGATTACAAATGAAGTACTATGCGGTGCGGTGTAAAGGTAGTTTTAAATAAACATAATATAAGGGCAAAGCATAATTTTCTATATTCCACAGGTCAAAACCCTAGATCCTAAGGGGAGAAATGTCTCAGTTAGTTTAGTTTCTGGGTTGTGTAGGTCTCCCTTTTATAAGAGGAATTTATTATCGGGGGGGGGTGGATATCCTGACAGGTTTCTATAACACTTTGCAGCAGATTTGAATATAAATGGCCTCTGTGAAACCTTTGTAGCCACGGTCACTCTGACAGTGTTCCATAATTTTTTTTGTAAAATAAAAAACTAACCAGTTTTTCTTCATAAGCTTCATCCTTGCCTCTTGGGGGAGACTTCAGCAGGATGGATGGACCACTCACAGGTTCTGGAGCCTGAAAAAAGTCAATGCAAAAGGAATGTTAGTATAAATAGTAAGTGCTGTAGTGTATAAACAATTTCAAAAATAACTTTTAAAGAAAGTGATCATCGTGCTTGTGTACACTTTACAACCTGAACCGGACCCACCTGAACAACGTCAACTACAACAGTAAATTGAAATGCATTTCTAAAAACTTGCGACAATAACTTCATCATTCACTTGGTCACAAACAAACTTGTCTCGAAGACACTGTGTTACTGTTAAAAGAAAAAAACTCTTTCAAATTCTATTTTCACAAAGGTTTCATTATATTGTAACAAAGTAATCCCACAGCAAGAACTGCAGAAGGCCATAACTATAATAGCAACCCACATATTCTACATTTCTCGTGTAATATCAAACATATTGAAAAGGCAGTTCGATTAAAACCACAACTATCCCAAAAAGTAATCAATCATTTGCAATACGACATTAAGTCGAAATTTATGTAAAACGGTTTAAAATGTATGAAGTTTAAGTGCTACTATGGTAAGGCTATGAATACCTGAGCATACAAATACAAGACAGCATAGATAGAGTAAAATATTAGGACTAGATTTGACTCTTGAAGTTGCCTTGAAATAATTGATTTTTGGCGATTTTAGAAGCCATGTGTTCTGCAACCAGAAATATAGTGATTCTGCCCCCAAAACTATGTCATCGGCAGGCAGGAGTGAAATTTTAAATTTACCACAATACCATATTATGGCACATTGTAGTACGTAATCTTTAAGTTGACAACACCATTTAACAGTGACTTTTTTATCATGAGCTGCATCATGGAGAAATCAGGCGTTTGTCAAAATAGCGAAATTGAAAAAATCAGCATTTCTCTGCCTGCTGGACCCTTTTTATAGGAATTCTTTTTCTTGTGCAACTCTGACTCTGTGTGTATGTCCACTGAAAAACACTTTGCTATGTACTTTTTTTCCTGCAAAAAAAAGTTGATCAAAAGCACTAAAAAAAAGTAAATTAGTAAATTTACAGTTTCGAAGGACACCTGAATAGGCTTTGGAAGTCACCAAACTGTGATGGCCATTATTGTTATCTTGCTAAATTTACCACTCTCACAAGGTGACACCCAACTCCTACAATCGCCGCACATCACGATTTCTATTCACGACAGATGGTATTTTTTTCATAAAAAAGCAAGACAAATGAACAAGAAGCATGTTATCATTAAGATGATACCAATAATTCCAACGTCCCAAAATGGACGAGCGCTTGATGACACACCTCACAACACATGATTTTTTCTCGATAACAATAGAGCTCATTCGTCAATATCTCAGATCTATACAACTAAAGGAGAATCTCACTCCAGTGACATTAATATATATATATTA
>NW_004797583.1:823655-841286 GCF_000002075.1 Aplysia californica | reverse complement strand
TCAATTTCAGTAATTTATACAGATGGTCCAGTGAAAAGAGATATCCAGCGAAGTGGATGGGGATTTGTAGCATTCGCCAACAAGAATAAAATCATACACAGTGCACCTGGAGCCTGCAGCAGGGCTACATCAAGTAGGCCTATGCGAATGGAAATTGAAGCCATCACGAAAGCACTTGATTGGATGACCCAAGATCGTCCCCACACAACCCATGCTGTTCAGAACTGTTCTTATCATTAATTCCATGTGTACCATCAGAAGGATCGAAAAAGGTTTCCTGAGAACAGAATGGATTCAAGCTATCGAAACAACGCCTATAGGATCGCCCACATAGATTTTGTCCTGGCCATGCAGGTGTTAGGGGAAATGAAAAAGCAGACAGACTGGCTGATGAGGCCACCTCAGCTGACAACACGATTCAACCAGATAGGGTCAAGATCTTGAAATGTCTCTCTCGCCAGCTGATTGAGGAGGAAGATAGGGAGGCAGAGGCCAGTACAGCCGTGGAGAGGATGTTGCTTTTGGAAATGAAAGCACTACTCCCAGTGACACTGGGAATATAGGCCCAGAAACTATTCCCAGTGACACTGGGGATAGGCCCAAAAACCACTTGCAATAGGGCCTAGGGCAGAATTGTTCCCTGTGTCACTGGGAATAGGCCCAGAAGCTATTCCCATTCCTAGTGACACTGAAAACAGACAGGCCCATTAGATCTAGCCTATTGTACTCACACTGATCTACATGGGCATGGTGGTGATGGGTTACTAAATACTAGATTATATCTAATGTAGAGTAGATCTAGATCTAACTAAACTAAAGTAAAGTAGATTCTGGTGTGAGTGGAAGATTTTTTTTTACTGAGTGTCTACGTACACGGTAACTGGGCAGGTAGTCTCAGGGTCTACATATACAGTAACCGGGCACACAGTCTCAGTATCTACGTACACGGTAACCGGAGGGTCCAAGAGATAGTTCACTCAGCCAAAAAGAGTGTCACTTTTATTGTTTTCACACAAGTAGGGTAACTCTGTTCGCAAAGTTTGCGCTTTTTCGAAGAGAACGCACTAGGGTCAACCGCTCTATAGTCCAGCATGATAGTGATACCCACTAAATTTCATAACAGAGCGTCCAGTAAGCCTTTACTTTCGCTTTCGTTACCACCTAGAAATTTGTCAGTAATTGTCTGATAACGCAACAATTATTGTAACATGAAGGTTCGGCATTATAAACGTGGTGTCGTCATGAAAATAAATCAATATTTCTCTCTCTCTCTCTCTCTTCTGGCGCTGTGGCTTCATAAACGGTCAGCGATGCCGACAGCACGCAGGAACTCAACACTCGCCCGGGGGTCCTCAAAAAGTGCTGAAAGTGGGTTCAGTGCTTCCACCAGCTGAAGCTGAAAAGTAAGGAAAATTCTGCAGGAGGTCTGGGGGCCGCACACACTGGCATTTGGGAGCCTGTTTGAAGATATTGCCTACAGCCCATAATATTCATTATTCACCAACATTTTGTCTTGTTTGACTTCATCGCCAGCATATCTTTTCAATGTTGGAAATGTTTAAAAGCAGGTTCCCCTTTCATTGCTACAATAATTCAATTAATTTGTAGTCGCACCATTGACAGCAGGCAAACCTGGGAATAATGAATAGATGTACCTTCAAAATACGGTTGCGCAGCATTTACCCACATTTTTTCTAAATTTTCATGTCTGAATGTCGTCTGTCACAACCTCGGAACACCACTTCGAATTGTTCTTGATTTTATACGTGGTGCTCACTATGGACGGGATCGGCCGATCGCCCGACTCGATCGCCTCAAAAACAAATGTGTTTGTTTTCAGTTTCAAAGCAAACACGGTTGTTCGACCGAGTCGGGCGATCAGCGCAATCGGCCGATCTCATCCGTAGTGGGCACGACCGTATCAGCATATTCTTTCATCGCGGCCCTTATATTGCGTTCACGTGCCGTAGAATCTTCGCATTGATAATTTCTCTAGATCTAGATAAAATTTGCGAAAAAAGTTTCTTTCCGACAGTAATTTTCTGTCTAAGATCAAAATCAGTCTTGATCAACGCGCAGATGTTCCAGACGCGACAACAATCCGAAGATAGACGGAAGGAATGAGTGAATGACAGAAAGGAGGAAATTGGCACAAAAGGTTCGCCAGATTTTGATCCATCTGCAGGTAAAAAATGTACTGCCGACCAACACGCAATGAATGCATGGGACTGGGACATAGCGGTATAATGTCCGATTGCAGGAAATGCACAATTTGGCAGGTTTCTATAACGTTAGATTGTTGCCAAGAGAATTACCGTAATATCCGTACCTTATACAAGACGATACGAAGGCGAGTACGGAATTTCGGCAGTCCTGCACTGTCGCAGTTTTTTTACGGAGGGAGTAGATAATGATGGAGGGACAAGTACGGAACTGGCAGAAAGTACGGATTTCCGTAAAAATACGGAAGAGTGGAAGCACTGGGGTTACTGAAATGTCCCAGCAGACGGGTTCTAGCACGATAGCTGGCGGGACACCTCAGGAACACATGGTCCATAGTTTCGTCCTCCTCCTTGCAGGCTCGACAGGACGGATCTGGGTTGTCTGCTGGCGCAATTTTGTGGAGATATGATCTCAGCTTGGGCAATTTTCCACCAGTTCTCATTTGGGAGAGAAGCCGGCGGTCCTGTCGTCTGAGCGAGGCCTCAAGCTGGAATGACGGCGCGCAAATCAATATTTGTCACTGTCAAGAAAAGAAAGTAAATACAAGCGTGTTGTCGGGCTCGCCATTGTGACCGGTCAATGAACCTGCGCGTGTTCTGAGCGCTCCGAAGTACAGGACTCAGGAATGGGGGGAGATTATTGATTTTTTTTTAGAGACGCACTCGGGGATAGGGGGAGGGCTGGACGCAATACCAGAGGACCAAAAAAAACCCCCTGAAACTGGAAGCAAATATGTTTAATGTTTAGAATGTTGATTACTACTACAGCTCTCTGCTAAGTAAGATTTTCAGTGTCACTGCATTTTGCTCTCCCTTAGGAAAGATGACAGGGAGTAGATTGGGATCATTTTTGGGATTACATTCCGCTCACAACACACAAAAAGCGGAGTGAAAAAAGAAAAAGGTCAAGGTTGTGAAAGGAGCGAAGCAGTTACCGTGCAACTAGCTCAAGCCCCCCCCCCCCCCCCACGAAACAAAATACCCGGTTACCGCGTTCGTAGATAATGAGAGGAGCCCGGTTGCCGGTTACCGTGTACGTAGATATTGAGGCTACGCGCCCGGTTACCGTGTGTGTGACATTGAGACTACACGCCCAGTTGCCGGTTACCGTGTGTAGATATTGAGGCGTAACCGGGTGCGTGACATTGAGACTACACGCCCAGTTGCCGGTTACCGTGTGTAGATATTGAGGCTACGCACCCTGTTACCGTGTGTGTGACATTGAGACTACACGCCCAGTTGCCGGTTACTGTGTACGTAGACACTGAGGCTACGTGCCCGGTTACCGTGTTCGTAGACACTGAGGCTAGCGTAAGTGCCCGGTTACCGTGAACGTAGACCTTGAGGCTACGTGCCCGTATACCGTGTACGTAGACCCTGAGGCTACGTGCCCGGTTACCGTGTACGTAGACACTCCGTTTTTTTAAAGAAAAAGGAAAGATCATTCTATGTTTGATTGTTATTCAGTTGTAATTTAAATGTACGTGTAGATCTCTAGATCTAGATCTACATACGGATTTTGGAGACCACGGTACAGGACAGATAGAAATCCTTCCCGATTCTTCTTTCTAAAACTAGATAAATCTAGATTCTAGATCTAGAGATCTAGATCTCTATTCTACGGCAAGGTCAAGTCTAATCTAAACCCCCTAAGCCTAAGAGAAGAGAACAAAAGTACAGAACTGAAGTGAAAAGAGAGTCTTTCTAGGCTACAGTGCAAAGCTTCTGATTTTTTTATGCAAAAGAGTTCCGTTGTCACTGGGAATAGACAGTTTCTTTACAGGCTATCCCCAGTGTCAGTCACTGGGAATAGTCACTTCGTTTTGGGAATACAAAAAGGAAGCGGAAAATCTGGCACCCTTGCAGGAAAGAACAGAAGAACGTTCAACCAGATATGGACAGGTACAATCAGTGGAAACATCCTCGGCGACATTTTGGAGAGAGAAACGGAGCATCAATGGACATGTCCGCAGCAGTAGCCTACAGGACTACAGGGCTACAGGCATCATGTTGGCGTTGCTTCCTGAAACAATATGATGAACAATGAACAATTTTTAATTCAATCTTCAGAAAGGATTTTTTGTCCAAAAAGAAAGAAGAAATGTATAGGCTAGTATAGTATAGTATTTCTATAATTTTAATCTTTAGCGAGTTCAGAGATAGACCTAGGCTACAACAAATTGGAACTCCAAGTCCAAGTTGAAGAAGATGGGGTCACTGGCATGGGTCAGGCCAGTCTCTCTCCCCGGCATTGAAACTCGTAGTTACTTTGTACTCATAAATTAGTAGACATATCTGCTGACACACATCAAACAACAAACTTACGTCCACATCATCTTGTTCCATTGTTTCAGGTGGGCTTTCCTGGTCGGAATCAGACATCTTTTAATTGACCTGTCCAAACACAGATAGAATATAAATACTACTGTTGCTTTGTTATGCGGTTATTTTGAGGTACAGCGCGTTTGGCGGGGGTACCCTCGCTTGTTATCCCAAATTGAACCGGAAGTCGTGCTTCCAGATTTTTCAAGGGCCTCGTAAAATGAAAGTTTAAAATTACTTTGCTGTTCCAATGTGATTTGAAAAAAGATATTACAGATATAATGTCCTTTTTTTCTCAAAATCAAATAGACAGTATATGATATTGTTTATTTTTTCGGTCAAAAGTATTTCTAACCCAGTTCCAAAAATGTTTCGTAAATAGGCAAGAGACAAAATCTGGAAACCTTATAGTGCACCGGAAGCATTTGTTTCACCTCTGATTTGTGCTGATTTTACCAATCTATTTTTTTTTATTGCCAATATTGTGTTCGATGCACACACAAAATTAAGTACATTGTACATGAATTGATCAGTAATGATTGATCCATTTTTTTGTTTCTCAATACAGCAATAAGTTGTCTAATTTGTGATTTTAATACATAATCATGATTACAAACATCAATTCATAGTTTCCCTCGGGCTTTGTTACAAAGGCTAGGCCTAATATATAATCATATATATATATATATATATAGACTACGATTAAGATGTGTTCATCATATTAACTGACTCATAATTTTTACTGCGTATAGCCTAGCGTAGTGCTCATGCCACTGCTGCTGGAGCGGATCGATGGTCCCTTTCTTTTCGCTTCCACCTCTTTCATCACTTGTCTGTTAGGCCTAAAGTTTTTAATTTTTACGGTAGAACCAAGGAGCTTAGAAACTCCTTGGTTTGAACCGACAATTATTAAAGATATTTACTCAAGAGAGATTTAAACAAAGCCGGTATAATATTATACCGGTATATTCCCCTTATTTAAGAATAAGCAACTGCACATGCGGTACTTTAATACATTTTCTAATTTTAAACTTCCATAAAAGCCACATATAATTTTTTTTAACCCAATCGTCTACCTTCAAAATGAATATATAAATATAGTGATCAATAACTTTGAAGTGAGCCAATTTTGGACAATACTTAACCGAGTATAACACGCACCTACACAAAACAACAGCGAAGAGAATAGCACTGTATATTTATCTTATTATTATATTATTGTTCACGGTGCTGTTTTCGGAGAAGGATCGCTTGTGGCTAGTGAGGCCGATGTGGGAGTGACATTCCTCATTCCACCGTGCAAGGTCATGTGGCTGTTCAAGGGATGTGTCATGTGTGTGTGTGTGTGTGTGTGTGTGTGTGTGTGTGTGTGTGTGTGTGTGTGTGTGTGTGTGTGTGTGTGTGTTTAGTTTTAGTAGAGGTTTTACGGCGCTCGCAACTGCATAAGGTCATATGAGCGCCAAAGGGCGGATGTCAACAGAGTCCTTACAGGGAATCAGACTTACTCTGCTCACCTCTTGGGTGTGTGTGTGTGTGTGTGTGTGTGTGTGTGTGTGTGTGTGTGTGTGTGTCTGTGTGTGTGTGTGTGTGTGTGCGTGTGTCTGTGAAAGAGAGAGAGGGGTTGGGGGGGGGGGGTTCCTCTATGGCGTAAGGTGGACGTACCTCTACATGATACAATATATTATGTATCTCCTTATGTCATCGGCCCAGCTCTACACGTACGTTGCTCATGTCTCTCCCGCGAGTTTGGTTAAACTGGTTAATAGTAGATCATGTATAGATTCCAGAAACTTCAGTATGTGGAGCCCGCCTTTCAAATGAATTTATTTATGGGGAGGCGTTAATTTCGTTAAACTTAACCTGGTCAAAGACACAGTGTCTGTCTTTACGAAACACCACTGCGTGAAGCCCATGACGTATGTGTTGTGTCTCGCCATCATCATCCCTGCCTCTTTCACATTGGTATTGGGCATTGGCTACCAAGAAGGAGGGCTCTTGACCTCGTTCTGTTTTAGGCGATTTTCTCCGCCTCCAATAAACCAGCTGTGTCCCATAACCCTATCCGTACGTCGTGATTTACTATCGTATCCATACGACGTGGGAACCTCTGTGCCACAACTTTCCAAAGAGGAAATTTACTCGTTAATCCGATCCGTACGCTTTGCATAGCATAATGATTTTTGGGAAATACTGAAAGCTTCAAAGAAATCTTGGTACTTGGTACTAGAACTAGAAGTATTCTAAAATGTGAAGATTATAACGCCGGGGTTACAAAATGACCCCAGGGCGTACGGATAGGGTTAATATGCATTTTAATCTGCCTCCAGATGTCGCTCCCAGGTGGGTCTCAGCTTTGTCTCTTTCTCCATGTTTAGTGTGTGTTTTACTGTGCTTGCAAATGCAACAAGTTCATATGAGCGCGCGGGACGCACTAAATATTTTCATTGGCGTTCATGTGACCTTAATTTTGTGCAGTGCGAGCGCCGTAAAACCTCTACTTTAAAGTAAAACAAAACATTTTCAGTTTGGTCGAAAATTTTGGATTTTGCCCGGATGGCAGCCGAAGCCTAGATCTACTCTTATCGGTTTTGGACCACTAAGGGATCTTTAACGGGCGCAACTTACACAAGGGACCTCCGAGATTTATCGCCCTTATCCGAAAAGGCTAGGGGTTATATCTTTCCTATACATGTATATGCCTACCATTTAGACCAGTGGTGTGGCTGAAAGACAGCGATAAGAAAATAAAGGAGCCAGGGAGTAGCAGTAGAAAGGCTGCAGAAAGAGCCAGAAGCCTAGAGGAGGGGCAAAGGGGGTGAGGGAGTGGGGACACAAAGAGGAGACGAAAGCAGACAACAGAACACTGTCAGAGAACAGGAAAGAAGGTGTTTAGTAAGAGTTTTACGGCAGTCACAACTGCATAAGGTCATATGAGCGCCAGAAGATTAGAGGTGTTACAAGAGAGTAACAAACATAAAAAAGAAGAAGGGGAGATAAGGACGACATATGTTTGAGTTTGATAGGAAAGAAGAAGCAAACCACACAAGAGCTCCCGCCAACCACCCACGGAAAGAAGGTGAAAGGAGAAAATTTTAGGTAAGAAAATGTCCGCCGATATCCGGAATCGAACCCGGGACCTATTGAATGAGAGGCGCACACGGCAATCACTCGACCACGAGAGCCCCTCTTTCTTTAGCCCAGGGTTTTCCAGCTAAGGCTTGGTCTTACCACGTTGTAAGCTGGCTTCCAAAGTGTATGTCCAGTCCACGACCATTTTCTTTTTTCGATCTAGCAGTCAATTGCTTGTTGTTTGGCTCGCCTCCATAATTCTACATTTCTGATGGCATCCGGCGAAGAGATTTTCATGATCTTCCTCAGGCAACCATTAACGTTAATGATCTGCTTTATTTGTTAACTTTTCATGTTTCCGGGCCATGCAACAATATATAAATCTATTAAATAACACTTTGTATTGAAAACCCTGTTCTTTATAGGCCTGCTTATCGTTATGCGTGTCTTTTAGGGTGTTAAACTCATACATGTACACAGACAAGATTGTTAGACTTAAACTTAATGTGAAAGAAAAACAACAAAAAGACAAAAAAGCATAATTCCCTCCCCCACCCCCAACCCCCCCCCCCCAAAACAAAAAAAAATCCCCTTCAAAAAACACCCCACCCCCTCCTCCAATAATAGCCTATAGTACAAAGAAAGTAAAATCAGTTATGCAACGAGTTTGAATCTAAAAATGTAGAATAAAAGCGTCCTGGGTGGGGAGGGAGTGGGGTGGGGAGGAGAGGAGAAGGGTAAGGGTGTCCATTTCTCTTTTGCTGGTTCTGTTGTCTGTCTTTTTGGGGGTCTCTTTTAAAAAACCCACCTACATTATATGACAAGCGGTCGTGACTAGCATGCAGAGAGAAAGAAACTAGAAGCAGGAGAGGAAAAGATTAAATTCGTCGTAAGACCCTACTCAGATTGTTTCATATCAACAGAGCAGTAGCCTATATTATAGTGTACAGGTTAACTTATACTCCCACAAGGAGCTCGAGGCAGGGGTAGGCCACGGGAAACATGGAGGAGATAACATTTTAGCCAAGAAGCAAGGAGGTTAAAAGTAAGCTCCTTGCATAGACGTCGACCCTTGAAAAGGTAAATTAAATGTTTGGGTTTTTTCTCCCCACGTCTAAGACCCTGCCAGTTTCAGTCCAATCCTGATATAAAAGAGAAAACCACCAACAGTTTGGTGAGGATAACTGCTGTATTGCTAGATCTACATTATTTTGTTGCAATACTGGCAGCAAATCTTCTCTTAGTATTATGTAAACTGTAAACCCAGTCAGCCGAACGCTAACAAGGGAATAAAGGGGAACAATCTTTTCAAAGGGACATTATCATTAAATTAGACCAAGCTTTTTATATCTCCAATTTAAAAAAAAGAATGCAATAATTTGCTCTAAATGTTTGTGGTTAACACTGTAAATATAATGAAAGAAAAGTTTTATGGACCAGATCTGTAAATTTATAAAGAATTTAATTTTTATTAAAGGTAGCAACTAAGAGTATTGCTGCATTTGATACTAATCAAGTTTAATTTTAAAAAAATTAGTTTTAAAGACATTCCAAAGTAAACAGGGTTGATTTCCGGATTACTTTCTCTTGAGCACGGAAGATATTTCCGTCTGAAAAAATGTGCGCACACATGTGTTGAAGTTGATAGGGCGCGGACGTCCGAGAACAATGAACATTGTGTATCGGCCCTCGCTGTTCACTGTTCAGAGTTATTTAAAAATTACACGAGCGCGCGAAACATGTCATGCTTGCTACTTGCTATATTCTCGACAGTTACTTCTAAGCATTGCATCAATAAGGTCAATGATCAGATTAAAATGTGGTCAACGGTCAGATTAAAATGTTTAAAATTCGTGGTAAAAATATAAATCTTAAAAAAACAACAACCATTGACATAAAATAAAAAAAAGCAGTAGATCTAGATCTATAATATTACATTTGTATTGTAAAGGCAAGTCGAGAATTCTGTTGCACCCCCACCAGGACAGTGCTACTAAGTTGTCTTTAGGCCTTTCCTAAAGGGGGATATTCTTATGCACACACAGTAGAATTGTAAATGGGCTGATTTATCAGCGTCATGCTCATATTGTGCGGGAACAACATAGGCATAGGGGGAACTGCTGCTTTTTATTTCCTCATCCTTACTATAGTCATTTCCCCCTTACTTCTTTTGTGTGTTTGTCACTCTCTTGAGAACTGCTTTTTCCAGGGTGCCTTGATAGCCGAAGCAGACTTTGTGCTGTTGAAGCTAGACAGGTAAGCCTGATTCCCCGCTTGGACTTCTCTATTGACGTCCACCCCTTGGCATTCACATGATCTTATGCTGTTGCGAGCGTCGTAAAACCTTATTGTTACCCTATCAGTACGCCGTGCTTTACTATCGTATCCATACGGCGTGTGGAACTTTATGCCACCACTTTCCAAAGAGGAAATTTACTCGTTAATCCGATCCGTACGCTTTTCATAGCAGTCTGCCAAACGTATTGTTTTGAGAAATACTGAAAGTTTCAAAGAGATCTTCGCTCAAGAAGTATTCTAAAATGTGAAGAATACAAGCCTGGGGGTACAAAATGACCACAGGGCGTACGGATAGGGTTTTAAAAAATTCTGTTGGGATCAACGATGAAAATCAGATCTTTCAGTTTCGCACATTCAAAATACTTCCTTCGGGTCTCTCCAAAGTACTGACATTCTGTTAAGATGTGTCTAATGGTGAAATATGTGTCACATCCGACACAGAACGGTTTCCCATCTCCCGTCGCAGTAGGTTAGTATGTGTCAGGGAGGTGTGTCCGATACGCAATCGAGTAAAAACGACTTCGTCTGAGAGACCAAAAGGCTTTTGTGGATGATATAATCGTGCATGCACGCGTAGACCTCGCTGGCTCCTCACTCAATCAAAATAGACCTGTTTCTTTACACCACGCTTCTGTCTCGTTCACCCAATCAACAGTTTGCCCTAGCTTTGTTATCGCACTTCTTTTGTTTCTATTGGAAAATACATGTACATTTCTAGGCTGTTGCGATCTAAAAAGAGCACAGATAAATGACCATAGCTCAACAAGACAAATCGTTTTCATTTTATTTTATTTTTGTTTTGTTTTGGGGGGTGGGTGTTTGTTTTGTTTGTTTGGTTATTTATTTTGGAAAGCAGGTGCGCATCTGCTGTGCTTATGGCTATGGACCAACAGAAACATAACGAAAGAGAAGAGTGAGAGAAAAGGTAGGCCTAGCCTATATGTATAGCGGTATCTCAGCTCTTCTGGCACAGACTCGGACAATAAGGAGAAATAAATAATTGACACGTAAGCACGCGCTGTTGTGTGTGTGTGTGTGTGTGTGTGTGTGTGTGTGTGTGTGTGTGTGTGTGTGTGTGTGTGTGTGTGTGTGTGTTTGTGTGTTTGTTGTTGTTTGTTTTGTTGGTGTAGTTGTTATTTGTGTTATTTTTTATTTATTTATTTAAATTATTATTTATTTATTTATTTATTTATTTAAAAATTATTATTATTATTTTTTATATTTTTTTTTTTTTGGGGGGGGGGGGGGTCCGGTGTGCTCATGTACTTGTATTTGTAGATTGGAGGTGGGGCAAGTGCGTGAATTATGAAAACGTTAAATAAATCAGATTTTGACTCAATTTGAGGTGCCTAAATCTATGTAATGTATTTCTTTGTTGCGCTGTACCGGTACCAGTAGCTTTCAACAATCACCAAATATTAATCTCTCGATTACCCAAAGACGTCCTGTAGATTTCTTAAAAGAAGCGGGATTATGTCGTCAATAAACCGCGCACAATAGCTTTAGCAGTGTATACTCTCTAACTCATGCCTTTTTGAAAAATACAATGATCCGTGACGAAGCACTCGTTTTTTGACATCGGCAGCGATATTGGTGCCTCTTTTTGCTCATATTCATTATGGCTGTCACCACACGGGTGGAAATCGTGGCGCTTGAAAAAGACTCCCCTGAACTCTTCAATTCTCAGAAGTAGGCCTAGATCTAGATTATAGATCTCGTGCAGGTTAGATAAGGACTGGAGTCTTGTCAAATTAGTTGATCCTGATGTCTCCTCTACAGCTTTAGATCTAGAATCTAGAATAGATTTAGCTCTAGATCTAGACTCTAGAATCTAGCGCTACTCCGATTTTAAGATTGTACGAAAAAATCTAAAATGCCCAAGCTACCACCAGCAAAACTCTTGCGAGGGCCGATAGCGCTTCGAACTCGGTCGAGATTGGGCTCGAAGATTTACAAACGCCTCCCGACTCAATACCCGCCCCAGTGGTTTTTTAGCGGCGGTTCTCAGTGTCTTAATGTGGATCCAAACAAACCGCAATCAGATCACAGTCTAGTGAGCGAAGGTTTGGGTGTCGCCCTTCCTGAGCATACGAGCTCTGATGCCTGTAACCAGAAAAATCGAAAAGATGGGGTCGCAAACAGAAATTGTGTGACCAGATCTGGTAAAGACGACGATTTGTTCAAATTAGCTCCTAGCAAGGGAGAGAGGGAAAGAGAAGCGAAGGCAACCAAACGTATCAAGGGTAGTTTGATTGAGCTGGTGAGGATAACCCCCAGGGCTGGGTCTCAGGGGAGAAAATCTGTCAACAAGTTGAAAGGTAGGCGACCAGGGCGTAAAAACGCGCCACAGAAGGGTAGAAGCAGAAGTGTACGTGTTCGGGCAACATCGAAACGTAGACCTGCAAGAAAGACGAGGCGATATAACAGAGGGAACAGGAAGAGAGGAGCACGGCGCGAGGGAGTGCGACGACGCTACACCACCAAGAGCATTTGGCCGGACCGGAAACGGAAGTGTAGCAGACGCAAGCGAACAAACAAGCGGAAGCCATGCTCGTGCAAGGGCAAGAACAAGAAGCGAGCGCGCAGGAGGCGACGAGATCTCAGAACAAAGCGAGGCAGGGATTGCGACAGGGAATCAGTGGACAGTTACGACAGTCGGAAGAAGGTGACGGTGGCTGTCGGTCCGACTGTCAGCAAAGAGAGGCACAAAGACCTACAACAACCCGCGAATATCTTCACTGAAGCCTTGGACAAGGGGCATGACGAGATAAAGGAAGACCCGCTTAACGTGAGTAACATCTGTAGGTCTCTGGTGAAAGGCATGCACGGGGCCCCAGCAGACGACAGAGAACCCGTAAAGAATGCCAACGATCCACAGAAACAGACGAAAAAGAGAAAGGAAGCACCGACTCACGGAATAAGAAACCGCAAAGATCATTTTAGCAAAAAGGACAAAGACGGGAGCAGAAATCAAAGACGGAAAAGACCGAGAAAGAAAGCGAGGGGTGGCGGAAGTAAGGAACCTCGGATAATCAGACGTACTGGTCATAGAAATGGTATCATTCAGGGTGGCTACCGGAACATTCACAGATTTGCAAAGAAAGTCGGGAGACACAGAAAGAAGATGGCCGATTGTCCAAAGAAAAGGGACGTTCTACGTTGTGGTAAAGTTCAAACGTTTAGAAACCGTCAACACCATCGTGCCAGAGAAAGACCAAAAGGGGGACGATGCTACAATCAGAGCGTGCCCGATCAGAGGTTCAAGAGAAGCA
Organism: Aplysia californica; assembly: GCF_000002075.1. Lineage (NCBI taxonomy): Eukaryota > Metazoa > Mollusca > Gastropoda > Aplysiida > Aplysiidae > Aplysia > Aplysia californica. Next base: position 828,103 of record NW_004797583.1, on the reverse strand, counting down.
AACAAAAGCACCGAAGTCGACCAACACAACTTGCGAGATTCCACCCAAAGGCCTCCGGTACAACAGCAAACACTGACTGCAGACAGTCACATTCCAGACGACGTAAAGTCAGATCGGCTCGCTGTGCCAACGCGAAGAAGCCTGAACCCCAAGACAGTAACAATAACTCCCAGAAGACCTCAGGAACAAGCGTCTCTTCTTCTCGTCAAAGTCACCGGTACTATAACAGGTCTCGTATGTGCTGGTACCGGGTGGAGAAGCGTCTCCAGAGAATTCACCACCACCAAAGTGAACTGGGCTTCCTCGCCTCTGTCTACGAACGACTGAAACCTGAACTGACGAGACCTCGGCACGACAACTGTAGTCTTTTCGTCCGGAGAGTTGGGTCCTTCTGAGCATTGCGTGGTTGGTCGTCGGCTTATTTGTACTTTTACTTTACCGGTACTTTTACTTTTACGTGTTTCTTCTTCTGGTATCCTTAGGATGTCGAGGGGAGGTGCAGGTTTTGGCCCTGTGCTAAATGTGTGGAGTCTGCAGTGGACATGTTATGTTGTTCCAGGACCTTTTTAACCCCATCAAGGCAAGTCCTTCTTTGTCTTCCTCTTGATTTGAAGCTAGATTCATGGGTGTGGTAAGTTCTTGCCGCTAGTTGTTTCTGGTGCATTCTGGTTAGATGTCCGAACCGTTGGACTCGTTGACGCTCAAGGAAATTTATCACTGATGGTACTCCGGTTTGGCGGCGTACGGTCTTGTTCCTTATGCGGTATCTTCTGGTGACATTGATGGTTTTTCGGAGACACCTCATTGATACATAGGCTTGTTGTTATTAAGTGCTACTGTCTTCTGCTCTTAGTTCATCTTTAATTGGCTACCCCAGTCTCCATAGCGACGGCTGCTGTTGGCCGCAGGCACTCCAGGCTCTAATGGAGTTGCGGTTCTCCCTGCCAAAGGCTGGGCCAATATTTCTTTCTGAACGTCTCAACCATTCGACAGGCTTGTTGTTGTAAATGGTTTAGTGTTACTATTTTTATTTGTCAGTACCGTCATGGTCGATGGTTGTCTTTTATGCATGCTTCACCAACAGTACCACCGCCGCCACCGCCATCACCACCATCACCACCACCACCACTACTACTACTACTACTACTACTACTACTGCTGCTGCTGCTGCTGCTGCTGCTGCTGCTGCTGCTACTACTGCTGCTGCTGCTGCTGCTACTGCTGCTGCTGCTGCTGCTGCTACTACTGCTGCTGGTGCTGCTGGTGGTGCTGCTGCTACTACTACTACTACTACTACTACTACTACTACTACTGCTGCTGCTGCTGCTGCTGCTGCTACTACTACTACTACTACTACTACAACTACAACTACTACTACTATTCTCTCTCTCTCTCTCTCTCTCTCTCTCTCTCTCTCTCTCTCTCTCTCTCTCTCTCTCTCTCTCTCTCTCTCGTTTGATGTTTGACTTTCGCAAAGCCTCGTACGGCACCAGATATCTAGTTCTTTGCATCTTTATGGAGATTTTGTTGACACTTGTATGACTGTCCTGTTCTTCATCTCTTTAGTCGAAAATGTAGATAACGTAAATTTAGTAATATTTATCATTTATACATCCGCACGGATTTGTTTTTAACCGGAGACTGCAGACCTGACACACTAATCACAGCACTTCGAGACTGCTTTTGTCTACCATCTAGCACGACATTTCCATTTCCGTTTGTAATTTATGCCTCTGTTTTGTAATGGGCCTACATTTTTTAAATAGAACATTACATTTTTTTCTAGAGTTCGGTTTCTTTCTTTTTTTTAAAACCCGTCAACTCCTGAGGTAATCAAGCCTAGCCTATTTGCTGTTGGCCCTCGAATAGTACAGCCCGTTTAAAAACCGAACTCTGACAGCTAATTTGCTCTTCTGTCAAACTTAAGAACAGATACAGATAACCTTTACAGTGGGTGGTTGGCGGGTGCTCTGGTGTGGTTTGCTCCTTCTTTCCTCTTAAACATCTATCGTCCTTATCTCTCCTCCTTCTTTTTTACGTTTGTTGTTACTCTCTTGTAACACCTCTAATCTTCGGCACTTATATGACCTTATTGTGTTGCAAGTGCCGTAAAACTCTTTACTGAACTAACTAACCTTTACTTTTTCGAATCACCGACGAAAGTACATAATATCGCGTTCTTCTACTTTTGTCGCCGGATGAGTTTTCATGGCTCTCCATGGGTGGTTGGCAGGTGCTCTGGTGGGGTTTGCTTCTTTTTTCCTATCAAATACCTATCGTCTTTATTTCCCCCTCTTTCTTTTTGTGTATGTTACTCTTTTGTAACACCTCTAATCTTCGGCACTTACATGACCTTATTGTGTTGCAAGTGCCGAAAAACACGTACTAAAACTAAACTAAATGCCCCCCCCCCCTCGTTTGAGAATGATCAGTGACAGACGCTTACGTCAGTAGTCTCAATAACTGTACTGCGAGTCGTGAGTCAATTTGAATGCTCTCTTCGTTCTGTGTAGTTTTGTGTTTAAAGGATATCCAACCCAAACCTTGCTCTGACATATTTAAATAATTTGAAAGCAATGAACAATGACCATAGAATTAAGAAAGAAAAAATACTGTCAGTTTTTATCTTGAACATCCCTGAACCGATGATGCAACTTCGAAAGCATGAGAAAGATGAAGAGTAACTAGATTATCTGAATGGGCTTTGGTGTGTTTGTGTTTTGTATTCGTAGCCTCATGCCATGTCAGTCTATTCAAAGAAAGGCTGGCCTACCTATACCCAAGAGTTTGTATAACATATTTGTGAGGCAGCGTGGTGGAATCAGGCTCTCTTCAAAATAATCAAAGTGAAGAAACTTGCATTTTTTCGCAGGTTTGTGAATTTTTATCAAAATTTTGTTTTCTAGCTCAGCACCTTTCATGCCCATTAAAGAACTAATTTCTGTGTGGATTTTTATGAAAAACGTTGATTAAAGGCGCAAAATATGTAAATTTTCAGTTACCACGGACTCATAAGCTAAGGAAATAACTAATCTTTGGCGACCATTTTCTCACGAATTTTACCTCTGGAAACAGGTGACCCCCACCTCCTTCATTCACAAATATTTCGACTTGTACTTGTATTAAAGACAATGGATATTTTTTTCCAACCAAATAAAGGCAAGGTGAACAAGCTTTACTTTAAGATGATACCAATAACTCTACATGCCCCAAAATTGAAGAGAGCCTGATTCCACCACGCTGCCTCACATTTCGTAAAAAGCTGTTTTAAATTATGTTTACGATATTTGGTACTCTGTTTTTATAAGTATATACAATAAAGATCGAAGACCTAAATGTATCTCTGCGTGTTACGTCTATTTTAGCACACATGAATGATTTAATTTGCTTTCTCTCAGTTTTATTTTCTCTACTTTTGTTGGTGATCTAATTTGTTATAACAAGCAGTTCATAGAAAACTTCAGATACACGATCAAGTGCTCAGCGATCACGCACATAGTGAAATACACTCAAAGGGAACATATTTTTACATTTTATAGCTCAATTTTTCTTTTTTAAATTTACATGTTTTTTTGTATTTCAAAATACATGTAAGTTGGTGGTTGGCGAGTGCTTGGATGTGGTTTGCTTCTTCTTTCCTATTAAACATCTATCGTCCTTATCTCCCCTTCTTCTTTTTAAAAAATGTTTGTTACTCTCTTGTAACACCTCTAATCTTCTGGCGCTCATATGACCTTATGCAGTTGCGAGCGCCGTAAAATATCAACTTAAAAAAAAATGCATGTGCGTTCATAGCGAAATTCGTACACAGCTAAAAGAGTTAAGCGTTCCGCCGATTCCGCTTTGTGCGTGCTAGACTGCTTTTGACTTTTGATTTCGTTGAAAACAGACCCAACAGATGATCACTGCATAGAACTTTTAGAAAATGTTTGAGATGTCTTCATGAAAATATAATGAAGGGATTTTTACACCCCCCCCCCCTTCCGCCCCAGCGACACAATTTAGATCTTTTACTTTAGGAGGAAGGCTTCCGACTCTGCCTGTCAGGGTCAACCCGGGCTGAGAGTGAGCGGGATGCATCCCAGTAGAAAAAACAGGATACTTGATAACATAATTTTCTCCCTACTCAGAATTCGAACTCGGATCTCTTATGTAAGACAGCGAAGCACCTAATTACCACTGCACCACATACGACGGTTCGAGATTTCTCCATCGATTCCAAAGCTGTTAGTTTTTTTAAAAACTTCCCATCACCGTCTTTTAGCACTGACAAGTGTGACGTTTAAAACTTTCAGGTGAACAGAACGTAGACACCAATTATGTGTCTAATTGGACAATCTACCTACCACAAGCACAAGATACACCCATAATCTCGCATTAATGTAATAGCGATTAAATTTACTATTACTCTTCCTCCCTTCTTTTTTTCCTTCTTTCTTTTTTTCTTT
>NW_004797583.1:819481-823523 GCF_000002075.1 Aplysia californica | reverse complement strand
GCTGCTGGTGGTGCTGCTGCTACTACTACTACTACTACTACTACTACTGCTGCTGCTGCTGCTGCTGCTGCTACTACTACTACTACTACTACTACTACTACTACAACTACAACTACAACTACTACTACTATTCTCTCTCTCTCTCTCTCTCTCTCTCTCTCTCTCTCTCTCTCTCTCTCTCTCTCTCTCTCTCGTTTGATCTTTGACTTTCGCTCTCTCTCTTGTTTGATGTTTGACTTTCGCAAAGCCTCGTACGGCACCAGATATCTAGTTCAAGTTCTTTGCATCTTTATGGAGATTTTGTTGACACTTGTATTACTGTCCTGTTCTTCATCTCTTTAGTCGAAAATGTAGATAACGTAAATTTAGTAATATTTATCATTTATACATCCGCACGGATTTGTTTTTAACCGGAGACTGCAGACCTGACTAATCACAGCACTTCGAGACTGCTTTTGTCTACCATCTAGCACGACATTTCCATTTCCGTTTGTAATTTATGCCTCTGTTTTGTAATGGGCCTACATTTTTTAAATAGAACATTACATTTTTTTAGAGTTCGGTTTCTTTCTTTTTTTAAAAACCCGTCAACTCCTGAGGTAATCAAGCCTAGCCTATTTGCTGTTGGCCCTCGAATAGCACAGCCCGTTTAAAAACCGAACTCTGCCAGCTAATTTGCTCTTCTGTCAAACTTCAGAACAGATACAGATAACCTTTACAGTGGGTGGTTGGCGGGTGCTCTGGTGTGGTTTGCTCCTTCTTTCCTCTTAAACATCTATCGTCCTTATCTCTCCTCCTTCTTTTTTACTTTTGTTGTTACTCTCTTGTAACACCTCTAATCTTCGGCGCTTATATGACCTTATTGTGTTGCAAGTGCCGTAAAACTTTTTACTGAACTAACTAACCTTTACTTTTTCGAATCACCGACGAAAGTACATAATATCGCGTTCTTCTACTTTTGTCGCCGGATGAGTTTTCATGGCTCTCCATGGGTGGTTGGCAGGTGCTCTGGTGGGGTTTGCTTCTTTTTTCCTATCAAATACTTATCGTCTTTATTTCCCCCTCTTTCTTTTTGTGTATGTTACTCTTTTGTAACACCTCTAATCTTCGGCACTTACATGACCTTATTGTGTTGCAAGTGCCGAAAAACACGTACTAAAACTAAACTAAATGCCCCCCCCCCCCTCGCCTGAGAATGATCAGTGACAGACGCTTACGTCAGTAGTCTCAGTAACTGTACTGCGAGTCGTGAGTCAATTTGAATGCTCTCTTCGTTCTGTGTAGTTTTGTGTTTAAAGGATATCCAACCCAAACCTTGCTCTGACATATTTAAATAATTTGAAAGCAATGAACAATGACCATAGAATTAAGAAAGAAAAAATACTGTCAGTTTTTATCTTGAACATCCCTGAACCGATGATGCAACTTCGAAAGCAGGAGAAAGATGAAGAGTAACTAGATTATCTGAATGGGCTTTGGTGTGTTTGTGTTTTGTATTCGTAGCCTCATGCCATGTCAGTCTATTCAAAGAAAGGCTGGCCTACCTATACCCAAGAGTTTGTATAACATATTTCTGAGGCAGAGTGGTGGAATCAGGCTCTCGTCCAAATAATCAAAATGAAGAAACTGGCATTTTTTCGCAGGTTTGTGAATTTTTAATCAAAATTTTGTTTTCTAGCTCAGCACCTTTCATGCCCATTAAAGAACTCATTTCCGAGTAGATTTTTCCGAAAAACGTTGATTAAAGGCGCAAAATATGTAAATCTTCAGTTAAGCTAAGGAAATAACTAATCTTTGGCGGCTATTTTCTCACGAATTTTACCTCTGGAAACAGGTGACCCCCACCTCCTTCATTCACAAATATTTCGACTTGTACTTGTGTAAAAGACAAATGGATATTTTTTTTCCAACCAAATAAAGGCAAGCGAACAAGCTTTAAGATGATACCAATAACTCTACATGCCCAAAAGTTGACGAGAGCCTGATTCCACCACGCTGCCTCACATTTGGTAAAAAGCTGTTTTAAATTATGTTTACACTTTTTGGTACTCTGTTTTTTTTATAAGCATACACAATAAACACCGAAGACCTAAATGTATCTCTGCGTGTTACGTCTATTTTACCAGACATGAATAATTTGATTTGTTTCTTCCCAGTTTTATTTTCTCTACTTTTGTTAGTGGCCTAGTGTGTAATAACAAGCAGTTCAGTGAGAACTTCAGATACATGGTCAAGCACTCAGCGATCATGCACATTGTGAAATACGTTCAAAGGGAACAGAGTTTTACAATTTTATGACCCAATTTTTCTTCTTTAAATGTACGTGTATTTTGTATTTTAAAATACATGTAAGTTGGTGGTTGGCGAGTGCTTGGGTATGGTTTGCTTCTTCTTTCCTATTAAACATCTAGCATCTATCGTCCTTATCTCCCCTTCTTCTTTTTTATGTTTGTTACTCTCTTGTAACACCTCTAATCTTCTGGCGCTCATATGACTTTATGCAGTTGCGAGCGCCGTAAAACCTCAACTAAAAAAAAATGCATGTGCGTTCATAGCGAAATTTGTACATAACTAAAAGATTTCTGCGTCCCGCCGATTTCGCTATGTGCGTGCTAGACTGCTTTTGACTTTTTGCTTCTTCTTTCCTATCAAACATCTATCGTCTTTATCTCCCCTCCTTCTTTTTTGCGTTTATTACTCTTGTAACACCTCTAATCTTCGGCATTTACATGACCGTATTGTGTTGCAAGTGCTGTAAAACACTTAGATGTACTAAAACTTAACAAAATGGCTCCCTCCCCCCCCCCTCGCATGAGAATGATCAGTGACAGACCCAACAGATGATCACTGCATAGAACTTTTAGAAAATGTTTGAGATGTCTTCATGAAAATATAATGAAGGGATTTTTACACCCCCCCCCCCTTCCGCCCCAGCGACACAATTTAGATCTTTTACTTTAGGAGGAAGGCTTCCGACTCTGCCTGTCAGGGTCAACCCGGGCTGAGAGTGAGCGGGATGCATCCCAGTAGAAAAACCAGGATACTTGATAACATAATTTTCTCCCTACTCAGAATTCGAACTCGGTTCTCTTATGTACGACAGCGAAGCACCTAATTACCACTGCACCACATACGACGGTTCGAGATTTCTCCATCGATTCCAAAGCTGTTAGTTTTTAAAAAACTTCCCATCACCGTCTTTTAGCATAGACAAGTGTGACGTTTCAGGTGAACAGAACGTAGACACCAATTCGGTGTCTAATTGGACAATCTACCTACCACAAGCACAAGATACACCCATAATCTCGCAATAATGTAATAGCTATTAAATTTACTAAGTATTACTCTTCCTCCCTTCTTTTTTTCCTTCTTTCTTTCTTTCTTTCTTTCTTTTCCTTTCTTTCTTTCTTTCTTTCTTTCTTTCTTTCTTTCTTTCTTTCTTTCTTTCTTTCGTTCTTTCTTCCTTTCTTTCTTCCTTTCGGTTCTTTTTTTTTCTTTCTTTCTCTCTGTCTTCCTTTCTCAAATGCTCATGGTGGCTGGGGCGGTCCATCCATAGAGCAGAGTATCGTGCAGTGCCGCCCAACATTTTTAATGTTCTATAGCGTAATACAACCACAAAGAGAAAATAAAAGAAGCCCTCAAAAGTACCAGCCACATTTTTCATCCCCACAAGGCCCTTTCTGGTGCCTTAACGACCATGTCAGATAGAACTTTGTAATTCTGAATACGATTAATGTGTATAAGTTTTTTTTTTTTTTAAATGTTCGAAGAAGAAAGCTCTCCTGGGAGACAGGAATGAGTCAATAAACTGTCACTGAGACAAGACGTGTACATTTTAAAGAAAGTAACGACTTGTTCGACAAAGATAAAACTCGATTCTTATTCAAATGAAGGCCTTCAAAAACACCAATAAAAGAGAAGGTGATCTATGAGTGATTATCAAAATTGCGCTGCTCTGGAACTGAAGAAAAAGGCTGCTCAAAGTTGTGCCAAAGTATACATTGATATTTATCCGTAATTGGGCAATTTCTCTTATACTCTT
>NW_004797583.1:816066-819381 GCF_000002075.1 Aplysia californica | reverse complement strand
AGACAAGTGTGACGTTTCAGGTGAACAGAACGTAGACACCAATTCGGTGTCTAATTGGACAATCTACCTACCACAAGCACAAGATACACCCATAATCTCGCAATAATGTAATAGCTATTAAATTTACTAAGTATTACTCTTCCTCCCTTCTTTTTTTCCTTCTTTCTTTCTTTCTTTCTTTCTTTTCCTTTCTTTCTTTCTTTCTTTCTTTCTTTCTTTCTTTCTTTCTTTCTTTCTTTCGTTCTTTCTTCCTTTCTTTCTTCCTTTCGGTTCTTTTTTTTTCTTTCTTTCTCTCTGTCTTCCTTTCTCAAATGCTCATGGTGGCTGGGGCGGTCCATCCATAGAGCAGAGTATCGTGCAGTGCCGCCCAACATTTTTAATGTTCTATAGCGTAATACAACCACAAAGAGAAAATAAAAGAAGCCCTCAAAAGTACCAGCCACATTTTTCATCCCCACAAGGCCCTTTCTGGTGCCTTAACGACCATGTCAGATAGAACTTTGTAATTCTGAATACGATTAATGTGTATAAGTTTTTTTTTTTAAATGTTCGAAGAAGAAAGCTCTCCTGGGAGACAGGAATGAGTCAATAAACTGTCACTGAGACAAGACGTGTACATTTTAAAGAAAGTAACGACTTGTTCGACAAAGATAAAACTCGATTCTTATTCAAATGAAGGCCTTCAAAAACACCAATAAAAGAGAAGACGATCTATGAGTGATTATCAAAATTGCGCTGCTCTGGAACTGAAGAAAAAGGCTGCTCAAAGTTGTGCCAAAGTATACATTGATATTTATCCGTAATTGGGCAATTTCTCTTATACTCTTGGAATGAATACGCATTTTAGAAATAAAAGTAAAAGCGTGTCTGAAATACCAAGTCATTTTCTTATATGAAAAACAAAGAGGAAACAGAAAGTTAAAGGACAGTTTGTGAGACACCTCACTTTTTCTCTGCCATCTAAAAACAACCCAAAGGGAGTCTTATTATTTCTATAAAATACTATATAGATTCTAGCTAACCTTGCTTTTAACTCATTCACTACATAATATTCTTTTTCTCTTTCTGGCGCAATTTCTTGTGCTTTTAATACCAGACTCTTCATAGAGAAAGAGTTAATAAAATCAAATTTCCTATCCGTCAGATAATTGCACTCACCAGGTCATTAAAGAACAGTATTGATGCAAAAGGAGGTTAATTACATCCACGAGGCTTGATTCTGACAGGGGTTACCCTCACATGCAATTTTCTCATAACAAAGCTTTGCGGAAACTAAAGTAAATAACAATTGCATTGCCTTTCACATAATTGTATGGTGGTACTGACTCAGAGATTGACACCCGACTCGTTCATACAAAGAGAAACAAAAACAAAACAACCAACAAAACCAAAATTCTCAGCTTAGAATGATTTAATTTTCCAGCCAATCATTCAGCACTGTCTCGTCACGTGACCGTGTAGAATTTACATAAAGACTCGTTCTCATCAAACACAAACGACCTGTGTATGAAAACATTAAGCATATTGAGATCAATGGGAACTGATCGTGAGATTTTGTCAGGGAATTTTCATAGGAGAACGTTATTTATATTAGAAGGTTCATACATACTGATTATATTTACAGAGAGTTCTCTTAAAGGTTTTTTTTTATTAAGTAGGCTACTGTCTAGCGTCTAGACTCCCACGACATTAAGATTGTGGGCGTATAACGCTGGTTATAGCTTCGCAGTGTTGTGTTGGTGGTTGAAGACTTGTTAGGGAAAATATATCTCTACTGAGGAAGTAAGAATCTAGATAACAGCATAGTGGGCGCACTAATCTTGATGATCAGACACTCTTGTTCTATTGAGCTATGGGTGAATTGAGATTTGAAGCCTTTGTTGTTTAGGGATTTCTATGAGTTTGTCAGAGTGTTTTATCGGAATATGGGAACACATTCACATGCTCTACTGCTTAAATAATTTAGAAAATGTTTAAAGTGGGACGGGAGCGAAAATAACCACCCGCCATTAAAAAAACAAACCTTCCCACCCGTTTTCCAAAAAAAAAAAAGAAAAAAAAAGACAGAACCGAGAAAACAATCCCCAATGAAATCACAATAAATAGCAACTTGCGTTTTATTTTCACATCTCCATTTAAGAATTGTTTTATGTGTTGTTGCTTTAGAAATGCTGACAGCGAAGCAAAAAGAGTGTTTAGTACTGTCTCTAGTCTAAGCTCAGATTGCTGGAAATTCCCAAAGGAGAAGATCGACGCAGACCCTTTCTTGTGAGTCGGCGCCTGCTGTAGATCTATCTTTGCGTGCTGCCCCTAAAAGCCTACAATGCTGTTGGCAAGAAACCTGTCAATAGCAGTCTACGCGAACACGACACAACCCCCTCAGGCCGCCAGGGACCTCATAGACACCCCGACCATGGTCTTCTGTCTCCAGATTATCTGCTGTGTCGGCTGGATTCCCGCCACGGCGTGCGGGGTCGTTTCCAACATCATCAACATCGTCGTTTTCCTGAAAATCGGCTTAACCGACCCGGTGAACGTTTCGTTCTTCGCCTTGACCATCACCGATTTCTCTTACATTTTGCTGGTCAGCGCTATCGTGGTCTGTAACGTGTTCTCACTGTTCGGGCTGGCGTCTTCCTGGGCCATCCACCCGTTCTCTTTACTCTACTACATCGCGTTATATTCCATGAACTTCTCCGACGCCTCAGTTCTCATCACGACCTACATCGCCGTCGCTCGGTGCTGCTGTGTCGCTATGGCCATCAAGTTCAAATTCTTCTTCACAGTTACCAAAACGGTAGTTGTCTTCGTGCTCATCTCCCTCTACATCATCGCCACTCATCTCCCGGTCATCGTGACGTCAGGGTTCGTCTGGACACGCTCCGGAAACAAGACGTCCTCCGTCTCCCAGCTGACTCTAACTCGGGAGAAAGACTTCCCAGAATCCTTGATTTTCCACGACATCGTGAACAAAAACGTGCTCCCTTACACTTGTTGGAGCATTACTATCATCAGCCTCGTCGTTATGGCCTTGACTTTGAAATCCTCCTCCAAATTCCGGAACCAGATGTCATCGGAGACGACAGCGAAGTGTAAAAGACATCCGGAAGGTCGTCAACTCAAAGGTCACGCAGGAGGCGGGATGAGTAAGAAGGACATCCAGGTGGTCAAGACAGTGGGCGTGGTGTGTGGTCTGTTCGTGTTGTGCACGTCACTCTCAACCTTCCCCTCTGTGGCTCGCCTGGCGCTCCCGTCCTTTGACAAGGGTGGGCGTTTTCCAGAACGTGTTCTACCTGTTCAACTCTCTGGCTGTAT
>NW_004797583.1:814866-815966 GCF_000002075.1 Aplysia californica | reverse complement strand
GTTAGGGGTTAGGGGTTAGGGGTTAGGTTTATATTTGAAGCAAACCTTCCTGCTATTATTCGATACTTTCCTTTCTGCATTATTCGATTCCTTCGTGTCTGTCATTATTCGATACCACCAGTAATTAGTACGCTATTATTCGATACCTATTAGTCATTAGGTCATACCTGTCTTATCATGTCAGATCATCTTTCTTTGATATCTTGTCAAATCATTATTTGAAACATTCCTAGGGTTAGGGGTTAGGGGTTAGGGGTTGCTGCTCGTTTATATTTGAATCAAACCTTCCTGCTATTATTCGATACTTTCCTTTCTGCATTATTCGATACCTTCCTGTCTGTCATTATTCGATACCACCAGTAATTAGTTCGCTATTATTCGATTCCTATTAGTCATTAGGTCATACCTGTCTTATCATGTCAGATCATCTTTCTTTGATATCTTGTCAATTCATTATTTGAAACATTCCTATCCGTCATTTCTCGATACCGTTAAAGTTCATTTTATATGTACATCCTTTCTGCCATTCATCGATTTGTCGATGATCTTTGTCTGGTCAGTATTGACCATTTGCCTAGGCCGTTATTTGATACATTCTTTGATAATAATCAATATCTCACCGTGCATTATTCGATTTCTCCAAAGGGTTTGTCTTTATTTGATTTCCCTTCACCAGCTCTTTATTTGTTAAACCTCGACAATTCCTTAAATTTAATAACTAATCGATACCAATTTGGAACTTTCAATACTGTTCTCAATATTGTATGGTTATAGTTATCACTGTTTAATATAAAGGATTCGATACCAGCGCATGCGTGCTTATTATTTCATAATTATGTTACATGTATTAAGTATTTGATAACTCCTCGCTGCCAATATACAAACAAGTCACAAATCGATTTTTTGTTGATTGCCATTGGTTTGTTTGTTTTTGTTCATTGGCATTTCCCAATTATCCCCAAATTTGATGAACTAGCAGAATGCCGCCATAGTGGCGAGCTCAAGACGTGAAGTGAAGTGACAAGGGACCACCTAACTTCTCGTATTCATTTTATCAAGGATCTCGATTCGTTTATATGGTCGGTGTACTAACAATTATA
>NW_004797583.1:812069-814766 GCF_000002075.1 Aplysia californica | reverse complement strand
TTCCAGAACGTGTTCTACCTGTTCAACTCTCTGGCTGTATGTCTCACCTACAGCAACACGGCCGCCAACACCGTGGTCTACTACAAATTTAACTCCAGGTTCAGGGACGTGCTGAGAGGGATGCTGGCGGGTGGCTTGTCGGTGACAGGAGCCACAAAGACAGCAGCAACAGCAACAAAAACAACACAATCAACAAAATGACAACAACAACAACAGCTGCAACAATAACAAGTAAAAACAACAACGACGAATAGCAGCAAAATCAGAATCAGAAATACTAATACAAAAATTAGGATGAAAATCATCCGAAAATAACTCAAACATGCAATGACAAAAACAGAAACAATACCAACACATCTAAGGACGTGGGGTGGTTGGGGGGGGGGGGTTTAGATATTTGAGACCTATTTTCTAAATTAATGGTAAGAAATAAAGTATGTATACATTGTATGACGTAGAAATAGAGAGACCTTTACATAACCTTTTTGGTTTAAGCGTGTAAGCTACGGTTACTAAGAAAACGGTGACCATTATGGAAATAAAGTACCTGTATATCTCTAAGGCTTTTTCATTTATTGACTAAATTTCCCCAAACTTGGTAGTAGGGGTGTACCTGTGCCTTTTACGATCTTTTGTTCTGTATGATTTTGAGACATTGTGGTCAAGACAGAGAAGGTGGTGTGTGGTCTGTTCGTGTTGTGCACGTCACTCTCAACCTTCCCCTCTGTGGCTCGCCTGGCGCTCCCGTCCTTTGACAAGGGTGGGCGTTTCCAGAACGTGTTCTACTTGTTCAACTCTCTGGCTGTATGTCTCACCTACAGCAACACGGCTGCCAACACCGTGGTCTACTACAAATTTAACTCCAGGTTCAGGGACGTGCTGAGAGGGATGCTGGCGGGTGGCTTGTCCGTGATAGAAGCCACAAAGACAGCAGCAACAGCAACAAAAACAACACAATCAACAAAATGACAACAACAACAACAGCTGCAACAATAACAAGTAAAAACAACAACGACGAATAGCAGCAAAATCAGAATCAGAAATACTAATACAAAAATTAGGATGAAAATCATCCGAAAATAACTCAAACATACAATGACAAAAACAGAAACAATACCAACACATCTAAGGACGTGGGGTGGTTGGGGGGGGGGGTAGATATTTGAGACCTATTTTCTAAATTAATGGTAAGAAATAAAGTATGTATACATTGTATGACGTAGACATAGAGAGACCTTTACATAACCTTTTTGGTTTAAGCGTGTAAGCTACGGTTACTAAGAAAACGGTGACCATTATGGAAATAAAGTACCTGTATATCTCTAAGGCTTTTTCATTTATTGACTAAATTTCCCCAAACTTGGTAGTAGGGGTGTACCTGTGCCTTTTACGATCTTTTGTTCTGTATGATTTTGAGACATTGTGGTCAAGACAGAGAAGGTGGTGTGTGGTCTGTTCGTGTTGTGCACGTCACTCTCAACCTTCCCCTCTGTGGCTCGCCTGGCGCTCCCGTCCTTTGACAAGGGTGGGCGTTTCCAGAACGTGTTCTACTTGTTCAACTCTCTGGCTGTATGTCTCACCTACAGCAACACGGCTGCCAACACCGTGGTCTACTACAAATTTAACTCCAGGTTCAGGGACGTGCTGAGAGGGATGCTGGCGGGTGGCTTGTCCGTGATAAAAGCCACAAAGACAGCAGCAACAGCAACAAAAACAACACAATCAACAAAATGTCAACAACAACAACAGCTGCAACAATAACAAGTAAAAACAACAACGACGAATAGCAGCAAAATCAGAATCAGAAATACTAATACAAAAATTAGGATGAAAATCATCCGAAAATAACTCAAACATGCAATGACAAAAACAGAAACAATACCAACACATCTAAGGACGTGGGGTGGTTTGGGGGGGGGGGGTTAGATATTTGAGACCTATTTTCTAAATTAATGGTAAGAAATAAAGTATGTATACATTGTATGACGTAGAAATAGAGAGACCTTTACATAACCTTTTTGGTTTAAGCGTGTAAGCTACGGTTACTAAGAAAACGGTGACCATTATGGAAATAAACAAGATGAAGTACCTGTATATCTCTAAGGCTTTTTCATTTATTGACTTAATTTCCCCAAACTTGGTAGTAGGGGTGTACCTGTGCCTTTTACGATCTTTTGTTCTGTATGATTTTGAGACATTGTGGTCAAGACAGAGAAGGTGGTGTGTGGTCTGTTCGTGTTGTGCACGTCACTCTCAACCTTCCCCTCTGTGGCTCGCCTGGCGCTCCCGTCCTTTGACAAGGGTGGGCGTTTCCAGAACGTGTTCTACTTGTTCAACTCTCTGGCTGTATGTCTCACCTACAGCAACACAGCCGCCAACACCATGGTCTACTACAAATTTAACTCCAGGTTCAGGGATGTGCTGAGGGGGATGCTGGCGGGTGGCTTGTCCGTGACAGAAGCCACAAAGACAGCAGCAACAGCAACAACACGCTCTTCAGGGCTCCAAACATTTCGAACGGATAGGCTGCCACACACACACACACACACACACACACATATACTATGAGACCAAGCGCCACACACACGCACACAAGTTGACACATATATACTCGCATGCACACACATATATAGCGTCATAATAATATTGTCTGCGACACGTGTACACATACATTTACAGCTATACCTTTGACAACTA
>NW_004797583.1:805836-811969 GCF_000002075.1 Aplysia californica | reverse complement strand
CCCCCCCCAACAAGAAAATCAACAGTCTCTCCCCACACCCCCATGAAAACATCGTCATATGCAATGTCATTGAAATAAGAGGATTATTTTTAGCGCACTGCTTTTTGTTTTGTTTTTGTCTTTTGATCGTTTTGTTTTTGCCACACACGCTGAAACTTCGTGCGTGACGGACAGTATAATATCCAACGTAGAGGTCAATCATTTTAAGGAGAACAGACTGACCTTGCCTGGGTCACGGCTCACGTGCGGCTCACAGACGACCGTGCCCGGGTGAGCAGCAGCCTGCCTCTCCTCCCAGGCAAAGAAGGCCTGTCTCCGCACACGTGACATGACGTCACGATACTTCACGAACGCGTCACCACCGGCGAAGGGGCGGGGCCTGGACACGGGTATACATTTGAATTGGTCGCTTTTAAGCACAAGTAGGCTATCCCAAAATATGCTGTTTTGAGAAAATCGAAGTTTAAGTTTTTGCCCCTGGTTCAGTTTCTCTAAAAGACATGGAGAATTTTCCCTACAACCCAACAAACATACACACCAATAAAACCAAACTTCTCCTATAGGTAGGACAATGCCCACTTTTGGTGTAGGTCAGTACCTCTTGAAACCCACGAAATCTGGGTTGGCCCACTTGCCCTTAAAAGCGACAAATTATTTGAATGTGTGAGTGGAAGACAAACGCTGTAATCGGTATGCACATTAAAAATTCCCCCCCCCCCCCCCAAAACATAAATAAATAAATAATAATAATTCTCCATTTAGCAGAGAATAAAGAAAAACAATAGACAAATATCATGCGTAATAAAAACTAACAAAAAAGAATAAACTTGCTGAGATAGTGGAAGTAACCCCCCCTCTCTCTCTCTCTCTCTCTCTCTCTCTCTCTCTCTCTCTCTCTCTCTCTCTCTCTCTCTCTCTCTCTCTCTCTCTCTCTCTCTCTCTCTCTGGGGGGGAGCTTTCCTATCTCTTGTGAGAGCTATAACTCTTTCTATTGCTCCCCCTCTCTCTCTCTCTCCCCCCCCCCTCTCTCTCTCTCTCTCTCTCTCTCTCTCTCTCTCTCTCTCTCTCTCTTTTCTTGGCGTTCACAAAGTATGGAGAAATACGTAGGGCAGCTCCTACTGATTACCATTATTATCCAAACACACAGTCTTGACGTTAAAGTGAAACTCAGGTCAATTTGCATAAACAACATTTCTCGTCCAATTTTGTTTCAGATTCACTCTCGCAGAAGGGAGATTTGAGAAACAGGCCACTCGAGAAGTCTCGAAAGAACAAATATCGCTTTTTATAAATGTAAATTAAACTTTTAAATAGCAGTCGAAGGGGGCCAGATCGCTAAATAATACTGTTAGTGTGACTGAAGACCGGGATTTCCCCCCTGCAAACTCTTTTTCAAGTTTTGCCCTTTTCGGTTTTCACGAACGTTTTTGAAGTCGCAATTTGAGTCACCCAGTGTTACGTGCTCCAATACAAATTTTACCCTTTTTTGCGAACAACACGAATTCCTGGATTTCATTAAAAATTGCGAATATCGCGATTTCAAGTTCCGCTCGAGAAACGGGAAAAAATCACCTGGGAATACAATTATTAGTTTCTAGCTTGACGAGACTCAGAAATTCCTGTGCTCAAATACCAGTGCCTATGGTGCAATGGTTTGGCATGCAAAAGATAAAAGTTCTAGTCCAATGTGGACAAGCTATTTCATCTATTTTACCGAGTATCTACCTCCTTCTGTCAGAGTATTGTAACCACATATGACAGGCTTGGCCCTGACAAAATGAACTAATCTTTATCGATGCGGGAATAATAAACAACTTCTTATATATATGATTCACAACATTAGATTATGTTTTTTAATGCTAAATTCTGCAGCAGGATGAGCAGGGTCATAAACTCGCAAACATATAAAGAGATAGACAGAACCAACGGTACACAAAACCTTCCACTACTGGATTTCGAAACAATTGGCGTCTTCCTGTCACGCGACTTGAGTTGAGCCTTTCTACTGGCAACTATGGCGGCCTGAAGATTAGAAGAGCTGGACAGTTGGTGGTGGCTCGGGAAGCTGGTAAAGAATTCCTCACTGGGGATGAGAGAATAACTTTAAAAAAGTTCTGCTCTAAGTCTCAGTAGACCTAGGAGTATTACGGAATTTCCAAAAAACAATAGGCTTTAAAATGTAGACCACATAATACAATGTCACAATCCTAAAATTTTGACATTTTTAGAATCAGGACGTTAGTTTGTGGTTTCCTTGCAAAGATGGGCTAAAGGAGGCACATAACATAAACATAATATTTTAATATATTTATTAGGCCTATAGTTGGTGCCTTCGTCGGTGTTTTTCCCAAACTGGCTACATGCAAAATTTTCAATTTTTGTTTTATTTACTTAATGAATAGCAAATAGCATGGTACGCGTCCCCAATAAATATGAGTTTTCAAAAAAATATAGACATTTTTAAAAATTGAGACTTTCCATGACGGACATCTGCAGCGGGGAAAAAGTGTCCTGACCCACCAGTCATGAACGTAGCCGTTTCGGTTTCAGCAGGCCGCCTCGACACTCATGTCGAAACGCGTCATCCAAACTGGCTACATGTTTCCCCGCCGTGCATCACCCTCACGTTTCATATAAAATCTAAATGTTGTTCCCCCCCCCTCCCCCTTAATCTAGACTGAATTTAGAATTTTCATCAGTGTTTATCATGATCATAAAAGAGTCAATTACCGTGAGCAATTAAGTAACTTGTTTTCTTAAATTTGATTCGATTTACTAGATTAGATTTGTTAACTAATTTATTATGCATCTAGACATAAGAACATGACAGACCAACATAGAGTTCGAGCCACATTATGGACCCACACTTTTACGACAAGCCCTCTTGTTTTTCATGAATTTGAATGAGATAAAGTGAAGTGGACTGAGATCACTTTACCTTTCGTACACATCTATAAAGTAACGCCACTTTGTTAATATGTGAGTCAACGTGGTGGAGTCAGGCTCTCGTTAAAATAATCAAAGTGAAGAAACTTGCTTGTTTTGTTGGAATTTTTATCAATTTTTTTTTTTGGCTCAACACCTTTCATGCCCATTAAAGAACTCATTTCTGTGTTGTTTTTTTAAATGAAAAACGTTAATTAAAGTCACAAAAAATGTAAATTTTCAGTTACCACGGACTCAAGCTAAGGAAATAACTAATCTTTGGCGGCCATTTTCTCACTAATTTTGCCTCTGAAAACAGGTGACCCCCGCATTCTTCATTCGCAAATATCTGGACCTGTATTCAAGATAAGTGGAAATTTTTTTCATCCAAATAAACACAAGTGAACAAGCTTTACGATGATACCAATAACTCTACATGCCCCAAAATTGACGAGAGCCTTATTCCACCACGCTGCCTCACATATAGTCAATGTGCAGACATTTAAATTATACCATAGTTTTGCTTAGAACAAATTCACATTTTTTTTTTTTGGTTTCTAAATAAAAATCAATAAATGTTTACTAAGGCTTAAAAGAATCGCAACATTTCCCCTATTTCGAAAAAGAACTCCTTGCTTGTTTTGTTTTTTCCCTTTATTTAAAGCGGTTTTTCTGTTGTTCTGTTCATTGTTGTATGGTTACACCTATTTAGGTCATTGTCTCCCTTACCCAAGCGTTTATTAAGGGTTGCTGTTGATTAAATACTTCATTGAATCTACTTCATGAATGAAGAGTCCTCTGGTATTGTGACTGGGTGTTCTACCTTCAAAATCAACTATGCTTGGTCCCGTAAGTCATCCCAGATTTCAGTTGAGAGGCGATACGGTATGGTGAAAAAATGTGCAGGCCTGACGACCAGTTAATCCGACTCGTGAAGCAAGGGCTGGAGATAAAGGGAAATAACCGAGGAAAAGGCTAGACCACCACAAGTACTAAAAACAAGAACGCCCATACCTCCAGCTCAACATGGACGATGGTGTGGGGGGGGGGTTGTTTTTTTGTGGGTTTTTTGCTGTCATTTGTTTGTTTTTTGTTTGTTGCTTTTCCTGCTTTTTTCTCCTTTTTTTGGCAAGTGTTAACTGCGCTCGCAACTGTAATGTCATAAGCTGTTAGATCTTACCTACCATAAGATAAGGGGTGTTGCTGAAAGACAGCAGTAAGAATGGACCAATGAGTAGCAGTAGAAAGGCTGCAGAAACAGGTAGGGGCCCAGAGGAGGGTCAAAGGGGGTCGGGGTGGAGGCAGAAAGTGGAGACGTAGACAGACGATAGAACATGGTTTCAATATGGAAAGGAGGTGAAAGGAGACTTATTAAGAGATTGAAATTTTCCGTCGCTGCCAGGTTTCGAAACCGGGACCTATTGAATGAGAGGCAAACATCGAACCTCCAGACCACGAGAGCACCCGATGGAGAAAGAGAGAGAGACAAAGACAGACAGACAGACAGACAGACAGACAGTCAGACAGACAGTCAGACAGACAGACAGAGAGAGAGAGAGAGAGCGAGAGAGAAAAAGGGCGAGAGAGAGAGCGAGAGAGAGAGAGGGGGGCAGAGAGAGAGAAAAAGAGGGGTGGACAGAGAGGGTGAGAGAGAGCGAGAGAGAGAGAGAGAGACAGGGAGAGACAGAGAGGGAAAGAGAGAGACAGAGAGAGAGAGACAGAGAGAGAGAGACAGAGACAGAGACAGAGACAGAGACAGAGACAGAGAGAGAGTTTGGTGGACAGAGAGAGAGAGAAAGACAGAGAAAGCAGCGGGGAATAAGCAGGAGAGACAGAGAGGTCACACGTAATAATAAATGAAATACTTAGAAAAAGCTCCAGGTTCCATACATCTTTGTAAAGTATTCTCTCAAAAGCCATTTCCTCAGTCATTTCCCTTCATCTCCAGCCCTTGCTCCACGAGTCTCATTAACCGATCGTTTGGCCTAAAAGTTTTTTTAATAACACAACATCACATCACAAGTAAAATGTTTAAGACTTAAAAGAGACAAAACACAGTTGATTTTGAAGGTAAAACACTCAGTCACAATACAAGAGGATTCCTCTGTTATGAAGTTAGTAACAGCAACCCAAAATAACTGCTTGAGTAAGGGAAACAATTGCCTTAAAAAGTCTTGTTAAACAACAGTAAGCAGAGAAGCAGAAAAGCCGCTTTAATAAGTGAAAGACAAATCTAGCAAAACTTTTACATGTCGAAATATTAGGAAATGTTTCAAACCTTAATGAGCCCTCAGAAAGCACATTTTTCAAAATGTACGAAAAGACAGATAGAAAATATTCTAAGCAAAACCATAATATATTATAATTGTTAGTACACCGACCATATAAACGAATCGAGATCCTTGATAAAATGAATACGAGAAGTTAGGTGGTCCCTTGTCACTTCACTTCACGTCTTGAGCTCGCCACTATGGCGGCATTCTGCTAGTTCATCAAATTTGGGGATAATTGTGAAATGCCAATGAACAAAAACAAAAAAACCAATGGCAATCAACAAAAAATCGATTTGTGACTTGTTTGTATATTGGCAGCGAGAAGTTATCAAATACTTAATACATGTAAAATAATTATCAGACAATAAGCACGCATGCGCTGTTATCGAATCATTTATCTTAAACAGTGATAACTAATAACCATACAATGTTGATAACAGTATTGAAAGTTCCAAATTGGTATCGATTAGTTATTAATTTTAAGGAATTGTCGAGGTTTAACAAATAAAGAGCTGGTGAAGGGAAATCGAATAAAGACAAACCCTATGGAGAAATCGAATAATGCACGGTGAGATATTGATTATTATCAAAGAATGTATCAAATAACGACTAGGCAAATGGTCAATATTGACCAGACAAAGATCATCGATAAATCGATGAATGGCAGAAAGTAGGTACATATATAATGAACTTTAACGGTATCGAAAATGACAGATAGGAATGTTTCAAATAATGATTTGACAATGATACCAAAGAAAGATGATCTGACATGATAAGACAGGTATGACGTAATGACTAATAGGTATCGAATAATAGCGCACTATTTACTGGTGGTATCAAATAATGACAGGCAGGAAGGTATCGAATAATGCAGAAAGGAAAGTATCGAATAATACCCCTAACCCCTAACCCCTAACCCCTAACCCCTAACCCCT
>NW_004797583.1:801934-805172 GCF_000002075.1 Aplysia californica | reverse complement strand
TTTGGTATCGAAAATCCTTTTTATCTTTTAAACAGTGATAACTATAACCCCATACAATGTTGATAACAGTATTGAAAGTTCCAAATTGGTATCGATTAGTTATTAATTTAAGGAAATGTCGAGGTTTAACAAATAAAGAGCCTGGTGAAGGGAAATCGAATAAAAAGACAAACCCCCTATGGAGAAATTCGAATAATGCACGGTGAGATATTGGGATTATTATCAAAAAGAAAATGTATCAAAAATAACGACTAGGGGCAAATGGTCAATATTGGGACCAGACAAAGATCATCGATAAATCGATGAATGGCAGAAAGTAGGTACATATGTAATGAACTTTTTAACGGTATCGAGAAATGACAGATAGGAATGTTTCAAATAATGATTTGACAAGATATCAAAGAAAGATGATCTGACATGATAAGACAGGTATGACGTAATGACTAATGACTAATAGGTATCGAATAGCGTACTAATTACTGGTGGTATCGAATAATGACAGACAGGAAGGTATCGAATAATGACAGACAGGAAGGTATCGAATAAAGCAGAAAGGAAAGTATCGAATAATAGCAAGAAGGTTTGCTTCAAATATATACGAGCAACGAAGTAACCCCTATGGGTTAGGGGTTAGTAGGCGGTTGCAGAACTCCCGTAGCTATGTGTCAGCCTAATACATAAAACATAGTTGGCCCTACGGCTGTTTTCAATAGCTCCAAACGGTGTTAGAGGTCATGCAGTTGACTACCATCCATTTTACTATGGATCGAGAAAGTAGAGACTCACAATCTTGTAATTCAAATGTGATCTGGCATGCCAACGAAACTCTTCATGGCACTTTTTCAATACAATACTTTTAAAAAGAATCTCTATCCAGTAATTTTTTTAAAGTTTCTTTATTCGGGCCCTATATTAAAAACGTATCTTTTGGTACAAACGCAGGGTCAGTAACATAAATGTTTTACAATAACATATTCTACACATTGCTAATTATGAGACATCGACACCACCCTGCTCCCGGGCTTGTGATTTGATCTCACGACTGTCAATAAGTACTCACTCGTCTTTTGGACCATGTTTCTTAATTAAACGCAGGTTATAGTGTGTAAGTAAGACGTGCTGATATGTTGTTTTTTCTACTGCTGTCCGTTCGTGTGTATAGTTAATGTATGGTTGTGAAAGTTCTTCTTTATGAGGTCGAACTGGTTTTTCTTGTTTCTGTGAAATGTTTTCTCGTGTGTGAATGATTATGTGATTGGTGTAAAGCGTTCAGAGCTTAAACTAACATGGGATAGAGCGCTATATAAAGGCAATCTATTATTTTTATTAATATAATGTGTGTTTTTGAGGAAAATAGGTCAGCTTTCTAATGTTTAGGTGTATGCTGTAAATCCAGGACTACTTTTTGAAAACGTGCCGGAACCTTAGTTTACAGTAACCCTTAATAAATACGCTTGTAGGTTCTGATTGGTCATCCAACTTTTAAACCCGTATGCAACAATCTGAGAAGATTAACACAGTGATCTGATTTTATCTCGTTTTAACCGTCGTCAGGCGAAAGTGAACAAGCTTTACAATCTTGCAGGCATTCATTGAACTATCTCGGCGGTGTCTTGGGTCAGATAAGGCAATGGGACGGGACTGAAGCGATAGGTTTGTCTTATTTCTTCGTAACTGTACGAGAAAACCTCCACCACCGCCACCACCACATCCACATCCACCACGACAAAAGAAACAACAAAAACAGCATCAACAACGACAACAAAAAAACAACAACAAAACAATAACGACTGCATAATAACAATAAGAGCGTTCGGTGTGCTGTTTTAACTAGACTAGCAATCAGCGTTAGTCCAGTTTTCAAAGAATTGTATTTTATATAATTCTCTTCATTTCATTTTGTTCATCAGAATAACTTTCTTTGAAGGCTAAGATCTTTAATTCCGAAAGAGGTCATATTTTTTTTTACCAAGGACATAATATTGTTGTACCAGTGTAACTTTCCTTTGTTCTTGATTCTAACAGTGCGGATAACTGAACACTTGACATAATTTTCCTGAGGTGAGTAGTCACATGTGTCAGCCTTTTCCTAGAATTAAAATTAAAAGGTCTAAATCTATACCCTCAAAACAAAATACGCCTCTCGAAATATCTCTTCCGGCACTTCCTCTGTGGAGGACAGCTGCGCAGATTTGTTTCGTTTCTCAGTGGAATAATCACAAAGACCAAAGGACAGGAACTGTTTGTCAAAAATATTTTTCTAAATTCAGGAAAGGAATAAATTAAAAAATCGGCCCCGTCATGGGGACCTATCTATCTTTTACAGGTTCTTGCCAACTTTCAACTCTGTAGCTGTCGTAGTTTTATGGGAAAAGGGACACAGGTGTTTCCAAGTTGCCAAATATGTAATAGATGCACACACAATATATACGTAAATAATAATATTGTATGCCATAAGTATAAACATAATTTTATTATATACCTTTGGTATATATTATTATGTATTGTGTATACACAATATTATTAATGTATACACACATACACAAAAGGTCAAATACACAAAATAGTACATTATAATTATACATTGTATAATTATATTGAATATATTCTAATCTATTCTGCATGTTATGTCCTGGAGCCAATTGCATAATATTATATTTATGTTTTGTGCCTCCTTTAGCCCATCTTTGCAAGGAAACCACAAACTAAGGCCCTGCACGCGTAACGTAAAGAGCTCGTCAACTGTGCAACAAACGCTCATATCGTGTATATTATGATTATATACTTCAATTAACACTATTAGTTTCGAAAATGTTTCTCAAAGATCTACCCCCCCCCCCCCCCCACCCCCACCCCTCCTCTTGCCCTTACACGTGTTGGTATTATTTTTGGTTTTTGTCATTGCTTTTACGCGGGGATTTTTTTCAGATTATTTTGATCTCAATCTGTGCATTAGTATTTCTGCTAGCTGCTATTTGTCGTCGTTGCTTTTACTTGTTGTTATTATTGTAGCTGTTGTTGTTTCTGTCATGTTGTTGTTGTTGTTGTTGTTGTTGTTGCTGTGTGTGTGTGTCTCTGACTAAAATAAATCTTTCCCTGCCGTTCTTCTCCTCCAGCGTAGGGGGGAGGAAAATGTAATATATTACATGTGGTGGCGGGTCGAGGAGCGCCACCTCTCCGAAGTCAAGAGGCCCTGAAAGGAAAAGAGGAGGGGTGGAAGCGGTCTTTTGTCTGCTGT
>NW_004797583.1:795834-801773 GCF_000002075.1 Aplysia californica | reverse complement strand
CTTCATGGCACTTTTTCAATACAATACTTTTAAAAAGAATCTCTATCCAGTAATTTTAAAAAAGTTTATTTATTCGGGCCCTATATTAAAAACGTATCTTTTGGTACAAACGCAGGGTCAGTAACATAAATGTTTTACAATAACATATTCTACACATTGCTAATTATGAGACAACGACACCACCCTGCCCCCGGGCTTGTGATTTCATCTCACGACTGTCAATAAGTACTCACTCGTCTTTTGGACCATGTTTCTTAATTAAACGCAGGTTATAGTGTGTAAGTAAGACGTGCTGATATGTTGTTTTTTCTACTGCTTTCCGTTCGTGTGTATAGTTAATGTATGGTTGTGAAAGTTCTTCTTTATGAGGTTGAACTGGTTTTTCTTGTTTCTGTGAAATATTTTCTCGTGTGTGAATGATTATGTGATTGGTGTAAAGCGTTCAGAGCTTATACTAACATGGGATAGAGCGCTATATAAAGGCTATCTATTATTTTTATTAATATAATGTGTGTTTTTGAGGAAAATAGGTCAGCTTTCTAATTTTTAGGTGCATGCTGTAAATCCAGGACTACTTTTTGAAAACGTGCCGGAACCTTAGTTTACAGTAACCCTTAATAAATACGCTTGTAGGTTCTGATTGGTCATCCAACTTTTAAACCCGTATGCAACAATCTGAGAAGATTAACACAGTGATCTGATTTTATCTCGTTTTAACCGTCGTCAGGCGAAAGTGAACAAGCTATACAATCTTGCAGGCATTCATTGAACTATCTCGGCAGTGTCTTGGGTCAGATAAGGCAATGGGACGGGACTGAAGCGATAGGTTTGTCTTATTTCTTCGTAACTGTACGAGAAAACCTCCACCACCGCCACCACCACATCCACCACGACAAAAGAAACAACAAAAACAGCATCAACAACGACAACAAAAAAACAACAACAAAACAATAACGACTGAATAATAACAATAAGAGCGCTCGGTGAGCTGTTTTAACTAGACTAGCAATCAGCGTTAGTCCAGTTTTCAAAGAATTGTATTTTATATAATTCTCTTCATTTCATTTTGTTCATCAGAATAAATTTCTTTGAAGGCTAAGATCTTTAATTCCGAAAGAGGTCATATTTTTTGTTACCAAGGACATAATATTGTTGTACCAGTGTAACGTTCCTTTGTTCTTGATTCTAACAGTGCGGATAACTGAACACTTGACATAATTTTCCTGAGGTGAGTAGTCACATGTGTCAGCCTTTTCCTAGGCCCTTCTTCGGGAATTAAAATTAAAAGGTCTAAATCTATACCCTCAAAACAAAATACGCCTCTCGAAATATCTCTTCCGGCACTTCCTCTGTGGAGGACAGCTGCGCAGATTTGTTTCGTTTCTCAGTGGAATAATCACAAAGACCAAAGAAGGACAGGAACTTTTTGTCAAAAATATTTTTCTAAATTCAGGAAAGGAATAAATTTAAAAAATCGGCCCCGTCATGGGGACCTATCTATCTTTTACAGGTTCTTGCCAACTTTCAACTCTGTAGCTGTCGTAGTTTTATGGGAAAAGGGACACAGGTGTTTCCAAGTTGCCAAATATTATAATAGATGCACACACAATATATACGTAAATAATAATATTGTGTGCCATAAGTATAAACATAATTTTATTATATATCTTTGATATATATTATTATGTATTGTGTATACACAATATTATTAATGTATACACACATACACAAAAGGTCAAATACACAAAATATTATATTATAATTATACATTGTATAATTATATTGAATATATTCTAATCTATTCTGCATATTATGTCGAGGAGCCAATTGCATGGTAGGACCCAATTGCTCGGCAAAATTTCTTGTGCCATCCAATTTCGTACCAAATCGTTCACCGCTCATACCCCGAAAGCGCTAAGAGATGTTTCTTTGCTATAAATAGTCAACGTCATGCCAGTAACTGTGTGTCTCAGGTCTCCTTCTTCGCACACCGTGCATTAGTAAGTAAAGTAAAGTTGTTCCCGCATCCGATCCGGACATTGGGGATTGCCTTGTTAGTGAGACAACTTCCTGGGCCTTTGACATAGGTAGGGTGGCCAATTCCTTTCCACGCCACCTTCACTCCCCCTACTCGAAGTCAGGTACCCATTACTGCTGGGCGAGCAGATGGGGATGGAAAAAAAATCCATGTCCCAACCGAGGCTCGAACCCTGACTTTTCACTTCGGAGTCGAGCGCAATTATTAAGTACCGTAAACTATAACTGAAAACATAAACGTTTGAACTTTGCAGTGGAAATAAAAATTTGCAGAAAAAGGTTAACTGCAATTCAATAAAACTAAAACAACAAAATGATATAATAGAGCATTCGAAGTGAAGTAAATAGGGTTTTTTTTTGGACAAAAGACAAAGGAGGAAATTTTGATTTTGAAAAAGAAAATCAAGTCCAGGCGTGATTCTCACAAAACAGTCTGATCTGGACCTTTCAACTCTTGCCTTGCTGTGAACAATGTTTGAGCAATGGATGTTGAAATGTGTTATCTAAGACAACGTGTGTTGTCGAAGTCATGTTGAACCTTAAAAGCTCTTCCTCTGACAGGGTCTGCTGATGTGGACGGAATGTGCCCTATCTCAATTGGCCGTGCAGAATAGCTGCTGTCCCGCTTACATACACATTACAGAGAGAGAGAGAGAGAGAGAGAGAGAGAGAGAGAGAGAGAGAGAGAGAGAGAGAGAGAGAGAGAGAGAGAGAGAGAGAGAGAGAGAGAGAGAGAGAGAGAGAGCGAGAGAGAGAGAGAGAGAGAGAGCGAGAGAGAGAGAGAGAGAGAGAGAGAGAGAGAGAGAGAGCGAGAGAGAGGGAGAGACAGAGAGAGAGACAGAGAGAGACAGAGACAGGTAAAGGAGAGACAGATAGACATATAGATAGACAGAGATAGATATATAGAGATAGATAGCTATGTAGATAGATAGATAGATAGGTAGATAGATAGATAGATAGATAGTTAAATAGGTAGGGAGAGAGACAGAGAGAGAGAGAGAGAGAGAGAGAGAGAGAGAGAGAGAGAGAGAGAGAGAGAGAGAGAGAGGGAGAGAGAGAGAGAGAGAGAGAGAGAGAGAGAGAGAGAGAGAGAGAGATGTGTTAAAACGATATTCTACAGTTTCTCAAACACATAATCTTCAGCTGATGTGGAAAAAGAAGTTGAGAACTGTTCAACAGGGTAATTTGCTAAATACTTGTGCGCTGAATCGCTGCCTGACATTGATACATCTCATTAGTCTGCTTTGTTTACTGATTCACTGAAGTCACGTCCACGATCTCGTTTCTCTCAGCGTTTTTCCTGCAGGATTATTAATGTTCTTCAACTCTTTTCTGAGATTCTGCAAGAAGTATTTGGACCACAATAACTACAGTGGTCCAAGAAAAATTTGTAGAAACTCAGAAAAGACGGGATTATTCCAAAGGAAACTTCTGACTCTTTGTGGATGGTTACTGAGTGCTCTGGTATGGTTTGCCGCTTCTTTTCTATCAAACATCCATTGTCCTTATCTCTCCTCCTTTTCATTGCATGCTACTCCCATGTAACACACTCTAATCTTCTGCACTTATATGACCCTTTTGTGTTGCAAGTACCGAGAGGGCATCATTATTTATGGAGTATTTCATTCTCTATCCTGGGAAGTTGTAGCCTTCTCAGCGAGGGTCGGCTTTGACAGGCTGAGTCGGAAGCCCGCCCCTTAAATTATCTAAATGTGACAACGTGGGTGTGAAAATACCTACATTTTACATAAACCAATCAGGAGTACATCTGTGATCTACATTGTATTAGAATTCAATTAGACATCGTTCTGAACTTTTTAACCTCAAATTTTGCCGATACCTCCAAAAGTATAATTCACCCGTTTTGACAAGCAAGTGTAACCCCACATCATCCTCCCTTTTGAATGGAAATAATGTTTCTGAGCGGGATAAAAGTAATGATAACAGTATCTGTTGAAACTGTTTCAAATGGTTTATTTTAAGCAGCAAGTACAGCTAAGTGCATTAGCTTAACATTTTGGTACCATAGAATTACAAAGTTCTTTTTGACATTTTCGGCCGATCAAAAACCAAACGTTCTATCTACTCTATCAAAGTCGTAATATTATTCGGAGACGTTTTCAAGATGTTTAAAGAACTGCATTCCAAAAATCTTGACTTGATACCAGACTCAAAAGTTTGGCCGTCAAATTTCGCAAAACCAGGTACTGTGTAGATAAAATTTTGTAATTCTGAGGTAGCGATCGATTTCTATTTCTGGATCTAGTTCCAAATGAAGAGCAAGTAAAATGGAGGAGCGACAACACAAGATGGCAGACGCTGAGAACGCCGGGGCGGTTTCCCTGGAAACCTCCAAAACTCAGGAGAAAGGATTTTGCCTTCGGATAAAGCAGCGCGAATATCGACAAAAGGTTGTGCATTCTCTTTGGATGGCCGGAGTCCACTATGTCATTGTGAGTACTTGAAATACTGTTTTACGAACAGAACAATATTTAGTCAGCACGGCAGAGATTGCTCACTGCATAAAGATTATCGTTGTCTTTTTTTTGTGAGGCAGCTTGGTGGAATCAGGCTCTCGTCAAAATAATGAAATCGAAGAAAACAGCACTTTTCTCCCTGCTTAGCAATTTCTGTCTTCTTTCCTCTCCATTTCAGTCTTCTCTATCAAGATCTCGCATTTGTTTTACTTTCATGTTTGGCTGAGTTTAATTTTAGCCCTTTTCAGTGTTCAAGTTGAAGGTAGATAACCTTACCTTATCATGATATTAGTTGTAAAGACAAGAAGGTATTTCATCGCAAAGAATGAGCTAGAATTATGCTCGCATTCTGTTCGCATGCGTCGCAACACCTTGAGTGTTAATGTGAGTGAGTGAATGAGTGAGTGTGTGAGTATGTGTGTTTGTGTGCGTGTATGTGTGTGTGTGTGTGTGTGTGTGTGTGTGTGTGAGAGAGAGAGTGTGTGAGTATGTGTGTTTGTGTGCGTGTATGTGTGTGTGTGTGTGTGTGTGTGTGTGTGTGAGAGTGTGTGTGTGTGTGTGTGTGTGTGTGTGTGTGTGTGTGTGTGTGTGTGTGTATGAGTGTCTGTGTGTCCTCGAAATAACAATTTTGTCCAATGTTAAGGGTGAAACGTTTATATTTATAGTGGAGGGAAAACCCCCCCTGCAAAAACCCCCCAAGGGAATCTGTTCCTAACTTTCATAGGGAGTAGTGGTAAGCCAAGCTGGGCCAACCTTCCTAGACCTCCAGATCATCACAGACACCGATGTGAAACAAGCTTCAGCCTTCTTCACATCGCATTCATGTGGTTTTATGACTGGAGCAGTTCTGAGCGGGTTTATCGGGAAAAAGGTAAGGCTGGCAAGCGGTGTCTTTATGAGATGTAGTTGACAAACATTCAACTTGCGGGCAAAGCATTTGAGTTCCATTCCCAGGTCAGCTGCAGGATGATGCATTGAGTATCTCTAGTCGTATGCTGATTCTGCTGTTGCCATCTGTTCTTATTAACCTCATCCGTACGTCGTGTTTTACTATCGTATCCATACGACGAGGGGAACTCTGTGCCATCACTTTCCAAAGAGGAAATTTACTCGTTACCGATCCGTACGCTTTGCATAGCAGCAGTTTGTCAAAAAGATCGTTTGAGAAACACTTAAAGTTTCAAAGAGATCTTTGCACTAGAAGTATTCTAAAAAGTGAAGAATACAACCCCAGGGGTACAAAATGACCCCCAGGGCGTTCGGGTAGGGTTACCGAGTTATGTGCCTTTAGTTGTGATATTATGCATGGCTGCAGTGCGGGCTTGTAGTGCTCCCGGTGCATTGCTTCTTAACATAAAGTTAAAATACATAATTATGTGAGGTATCCTGGTGAAATCAGGCGCTCGTCAAAATAATGAAATTGAA
>NW_004797583.1:794761-795734 GCF_000002075.1 Aplysia californica | reverse complement strand
TCTGTTGAAACTGTTTCAAATGGTTTATTTTAAGCAGCAAGTACAGCTAAGTGCATTAGCGTAACATTTTGGTACCATAGAATTACAAAGTTTTTTCTGACATTTTCGGCCGTTTTGAGTTACTAAGACCATCAGTCAGATCAAAAACCAAACGTTCTATCTGCTCTATCAACATCGTAAGATTATTCGGAGACGTTTTCAAGATGTTCAAAGAATTGCATTTTAAAAAATCTTGACTTGATACGAGACTCAGAAGTTTGACAGTGAAATTTCGCAAAACCAGGTACTGTGCATATAGAACTTTGTAATTCTGAGGTAGCGATTGATTTCTATATCTGGATCTAGTTCCAAATGAAGAGCAAGTAAAATGGAGGAGGGACAACACAAGATGGCAGACGCTGAGAACGCCGGGGCGGTTTCCCTGGAAACTTCCAAAACTCAGGAGAAAGGATTTTGCCTTCGGATAAAGCAGCGCGAATATCGACAAAAGGTTGTGCATTCTCTTTGGATGGCCGGAGTCCACTATGTCATTGTGAGTACTGGAAATACTGTTTTACGAACAGAACAATATTTAGTCAGCACAGAAGAGATTGCTCACTGCCTAAAGATTATCGTTGTCTTTATTTATAGTATTAATTTGACCAAACTATGAGATTTCTCTCTCTCTCTATCCATATTTCTGATAAACGTTTTTAAATCTTTCTCTTCTTTTAATCTCTCATTTCAGTCTTCTCTCTCAAGATCACGCCTTTGTTTTACTTTCATGTTTGACTGAGTGTAATTTAAGCCCTATCAGTATTCAAGTTGAAGGTAGATAACCTTACCTTATCATGATGTTAGTTGTAAAGACAAGAAGGTATTTCATCGCAAAGAATGAGTTAGAATTATGCTTGCATTCTGTTCGCATGCGTCGCATCAACTTGAGTGTTAATGTGAGTGAGTGAATGAGTGAGTGTGTGAGTATGTGTGTTTG
>NW_004797583.1:786938-793766 GCF_000002075.1 Aplysia californica | reverse complement strand
TGACCCCCAGGGCGTTCGGGTAGGGTTACCGAGTTATGTGCCTTTAGTTGTGATATTATGCATGGCTGCAGTGCGGGCTTGTAGTGCTCCCGGTGCATTGCTTCTTAACATAAAGTTAAAATACATAATTATGTGAGGTATCCTGGTGAAATCAGGCGCTCGTCAAAATAATGAAATTGAACAATCCGGCACTTTTGGCAAATTTTATCGAATTATTTATTATTTTTTTTGGCTCACCACATTTCCATGAGAATTTTACAATGTTCAGAAAATCGTTGATTAAAGGCACAAAACATGTAATTTTATCGTTTTCGAGGACTCTCAAGCTATTGAAATTAACAAACTTTGGCGGCCACTTCCAACACGATGCGACACGTACTGTAATCTTGCAGTTGTTAAACTTGTTGTTGTTTTCCTTTTTGTTCCTTTGTCAAGTTCTTGAAGAATAAAACAACAGCACCACTAACGTTGATTAAAACTACAACAATCTAAAAAGAAAAGATTACTTTGCTAATTGTCCAATATTATGTCAGTCACGTTAGATCTATTTTGATTTTCAAAATGTTTCTATTCACAGGTAAGCAAGACTTTTGTTCTTTTCCTGAGTTTGCTGGGGGCGGGCGTGATTGCAATAGTGACCCCTTACTGTAACCTTTACTCACTCATGATCGCTGTCAAGGTGCTAGGAGGCGTGTTCATTGGGCTGCTTGGAGCGAGTGAGTTTTTTATTATTTGTCCTATAACACCTCTCTCTCTCTTTCTCTCTTTGTTTCTCTCTCTTTCTCTTTCACTGTCTCTATTTCTCGCTGTCTCTGTCTCTCGGTCTGTTTGTCTGTCTCTCTCTGTCTCTCTCTCTTTCTCTCTCCCCCTATCTCTTTCTCCCTCCCTCCCTCTCTCTCTCTTTCTCTCTCTCCTCCCTCTCTCTCCCCCCCCTCTCTCTCTCTCTTTACTTTCTCTCTCTGTGCCCCCTTCACCCTGGTATTGGGTATATGCCGCTAAGAAGGGCACGCCACCTGTCTCTGCTCTGTGCGATTCTTCTCTCCCTCCAACAAACTAAATATACTGTGTTGGATATGTCTGAGATTTGCCTCTAGCTCATGTTCCCAGGTAAATCTCGGCTTTCCTCTCTTTCTTCGCCCCCCCCCCCCCACCCAGATATCTATTCGTAAGCTTTGTCTTGTAACATTGTGGGGTGGCTTTCTGAGCGTGTCCTCAATCTACTGCCATCTTCTTTTACTGACCTCCCTGTCAACAGATTCTAATTTGGTTCTCCTCCATAATAAAACATTTCTGATAGTGTCCGACATTTGTTATAAAATACTGTTTTGCCCCTCTTGTGGCTGACGCCGACTGATACTAATAATATTTCTATGGATGGTTTTACATTTTACATGTGTATGTGGTTACATATATTATAGATTAAACATTTGTGTTTAAATATGCATTGCTATGATTTCTTACTATTTGTTGCTATAAAGGACAAGCGGGCTAATTCCGATTTCGGGGGTTTCCAGAAATCTTGACCTGCAACAAAATTTGTCATTGTCCTACCTATGGGAGAAGATTGGTTTCATTGGTGTGTATATTTGTTTGATTATAGTGAAAACTCTTCTTGTCCTTTAAAGAAACTGAACAAATGTCCAAAAACTTTACCTTTGATTTTCTCAAAACAACATTTTTCGGAATAGCCCCCTTGTGCTTAATATCGACCAACTACTGTGACTTACATATATGTTCAAACATAATAATTATACGCTACTTTTATACAAATGTGTTCAGATGGAATATTTATGATACTTTTTAAAATCATTTTCACATACACATACAAATGTGATACTTATATACATTTATGTTTCGATGCACATATTTTTATAAATAGTTACAACTGCGTCCCGATAAACATCAGTATGTGTTACGTAGTTGCGTTAGTTTTACTTCTGTTTCTTGATAGCCCCGCTAGCTCAGTGGGTTGTATGCGTGTAGGTCGAGTGGTTAGGCTGCCTTGAGGTTGCAGGTTCGGGGGTTCGAGCCGCCGGCCTGACCTTGTGTCCTTGGGAAAGGCATTAAAATTTTTTCTCACTTCGCCAGGTGGGAATGGGTACCCGGCCATAGACAGCGAAAGATCTTGTCAGTATGTTAGTGTTTTGTCGATGGTTGCTTGCACTGTACGCTTCCCAGGAATTTGAGGTTGTTTTAGAATGCTCTCAGGTTTGCTAGGGTAAAAGTGCAGATTGTGAAGCGCGTAGAATTTGCTGTTGAGTCGGGATTTGCGCTATACAAATGCTATCCATTATTATTATGCTAGATTTTGTTTCGACTTCCATGGTTCAAATCCCAGATTGAGCGTGCTTTACCTCTGGTCGTTTTGTGGAATTTTCCAGACTCTAAAGTCATTTGGCTCGGTCCTATCGGAGGCGGACATTAGATTTAGAGGTCCCATCTCATAAATAAGCTATCAGTGTTGACAAGGGCGTTAAACCAATACGCATACAGTTGATCCTTTTCTTCTGAAATATTACGTCTTGACCGACAAGTCTTTCCAAAGACAGAGGTTTGCCTAGGGGCACGATTCACTCGCCAAGAAATTAAGACATCATCAATTGAGAGGCAGCGTGGTGGAATCAGGCTCTCGTCAAAATAATCAAAGTGAAGAAACTTGCAAGTTTTCCGCAGGTTTGTGAATTTTGATAAAATTTTTGTTTTTTGGCTCGACACCTTTCATGTCCATTAAAGAACTCATTTCTGCGTGAATTGTTCTGAAAAACGTTGATTAAAGGCACAAAATTTTTTTAAAAATTCAGTTACCACAGACTCTTAAGCTAAGGAAATAACTAATCTTTGGCGGCCATTTCCCCATTAATTTTACCTCTGAAAACAGGTGACCCTAACCTTCTTCTTTTCCAAATATCTCGACTTGTATTCAAGATAGATGGATGTTTTTTTTCATCCAAAATAAACACAAGTGAACAAGCTTTAAGATGATACCAATAATTCTACATGCCCAAAAATTGACAAGAGCCTGATTCCACCACGCTGCCTCACAATTAATTAAAAAGAAAAGATTACCTCAGGAAACTATATACCTATGTTAACCTTTCCTTTTAAAGAAAATGCAATCAAACTACTCTCACCCTAACATGCCCCCCCCCCAATCCCCCCGCTCCCTGCTCTTTATATCTTTTCTAGCTGCGAATACCGAACACATGAGGCTATGGGGCAATGAGGGGAGGTCACTTATGCAAATCATCCACCTGCTTTTCGCCCTTGGAGCATTTACGTCCCCTCTCATCACCAGACCTTTCCTCGCCCAGAGAGAAAGACTCGACGACACACTGCACAAGAACAACAGCGGTCTGCCTGAGAACGAGACGTCACAGTTTTCCACGATTAACATTACGAGCAGATTGGAAAAACATCAAAGTCAGGGCTTTGAAAATCTGACTTTGCATGAAAAAGATCTCCTTTCCAACTCTAGCACACGCAGTTTTCTTAACAGCTCAACGATAATAACGGAGTCGAGAAAAGGGGAAACGGAAGTCCACTACGCTTTTCTCATTTCCGGTATTATCGCTTTGGCAGGCTCTCTCCCCTTTCTCTATGCGTTGATAACTGACAGGTCGGCAGGGAGAGAAAAGATAAAAATTAGTGAGACCGGAGATGACAAGACGGGATATGTAAGAAAACTTCCTAAACCTCTCCACATCTTCTTGTCCGTGTGTCTATGTCTATGTTTCTTCTTTTCCTCTAGCGTGGAGGATACATTCGGCTCCTTTCTCATGACCTTCGTGGTACGAGAGTTCAAGGACTTGAGTAAATCTCAAGGCGCATACATCACTGCCATCTACTGGGCCTCTTTCGCCTGCTCGAGATTTCTCATGATCTTCCTCGCCAGGATTCTCTCGCCGACTCACATACTGACTTTATGCGGATGTGTCAATTTCCTCTCCTTCTCCTGTTTCACCATCAGCGTCCATCTAAGAGCCATAACCGGTGTGACTGTACTAGCAGCGTTTGCCGGCCTTGGCATGTCTGCATTGTTCCCATCAGGCTTATCGTGGTGCGAGTCCAAACTACTTCCGGTGACGCCGAGACTGGCTTCCGGAATATTTTTTGCCTCGTCTATTGGCACCATGACGAATCCGTTACTCATCGGCTACCTGATGGAGGAAGTCTCCAACATCTGGTTCTGTTATGTTCTGCTTGTCCAGGTGTCTGCTTTAGGCGTTGTGTTCACGTTTCTCAACTGTTTTATCAACTTCTGTGTCATTAGACGTCATGGTCCTTTGAGGAGGAAAGAGACGTCACTTTATGTAGAGAATACTGACCTGTGCCTCAAACAACCTGAGGAATAAAACGACATCAATTGCAACAATAGAAAGACACAAATTAATGATAAATGACTGGTTATCATGTACGAAAAGCATGATCTAGAATTTATCTGCCTGCTCAGTAAGAT
Organism: Aplysia californica; assembly: GCF_000002075.1. NCBI lineage: Eukaryota > Metazoa > Mollusca > Gastropoda > Aplysiida > Aplysiidae > Aplysia > Aplysia californica. Next base: position 789,310 of record NW_004797583.1, on the reverse strand, counting down.
AATTTTATTGACATTACTTAATAAGAATAAAGGTTTCAAATGATCCATGAGAAACGTATGTCTTCTCTCAACTTACTTAGGGTTCACGGCGTCTCAGATGAATCAAATACGTCTTTGAAGGCTTCCAGTCTTTACTTTCTCTTTGAACACTCTCTCTTCTAAAAGCCAGTACATGCATTAACTGACGTCAGCGATCTCGTCCAGCCATAAACCGATGACGTGATGCCACGTACTCAAGAACATGATATCTCTAATTATTAGATGAAGATGTACTGAATTTACCCCAGTTTGGTTTTTGCCAGGAACAGTTTCCCAAAAAAATCATGTGATGCTTTCCAGTCGTTACCTTGTTTTTTTAGTCGATACGGCTTAATTAAACATTCACACCGAACTTTGAATATACCTTTTCCTTGATTTCAAGGATCACCTCTTTTTGTCTGTACTAAGGTAAACGTATCTTTTCAAGTTTATATCTAAACAAAGATACATCTACATAGCTCGGTAATTTAAACGTTATATTATGTCGAATCCAAGGAGGTTAAAAATAAGTCCTGCATTAAATCTGATATTATGTGAAGTCGAGGGTACAGATCGGGGAAATAACCGCAGGAAATGGTTTTCCGTGAAGGGTTTACTGAGAGTTAATCAGTTATGCAGCCTGAAGATTTTATCAGTGAATAGGTACCGTTCCTGTTCTACCTCGTAACATCGCTCCCCCCCCCCCGCGCCAGGACCCACGATCGCACAGCCGAACCATTTTCTTTGACGTTGGGCAGCCGGGGCTTTTTAGCAGAGGAACCTCGTTAAACCACCTGCCTCTCTATTCCGCCAAATTCATGCTCGTCCCGAGGTTTGACCAGTTTTGATTGGTACTCCAACATATTTTTGGGAAATGAAATGTAACAAGAGAAAATGGGAAATGAAATGTAACAAGAGAAAAATAGGAACACAAAGATATCTGTTGTAGATTTCCAACACTTTCTTTTATTTTTATCTTGAAAAACGTAATTTTAATTTCGTCGACAACCTGTTGGAGTAAAAGCGCTAAATGGTCGCTTTTAATTAAAGACAAGAGGGTAACCCAGATTTATGGGGTTTCCAGAAATTTTGACTTACACCAAAAGTGGTCATAGGCCTACCTATAGGAGAAGTTTGGTTTCACTGGTGTGCATATTTGTTTAGTTATAGAGAAAACTCTCCTTGTCTTTTAAAGAAACTGAATAAGGGGCAAAATCTTTACCTTCGATTTTCTCGAAACAGCATTTTTCGGGATAGCCCACTTGTGCTCAAAAGCTACCAAATGTAGGCACAAACGGACGGTTACATCAGGCGCCAAAGTCACGGGCGATGACGTCTTCTTGGGGTTACAACAAACAACATTATAAGAATCTTCATTTAGTTTTCTTTTTATTTGCAGCTACAGTTTTACCACATTTATAACACATAAAGTCATATAAGTACCGAAGATTAGAGGTGTTAGTAAAGAATAAAATACCGGGTACAAAGCAAATAAAGAAGGACAGATGTTTGATAGGAAAGAAGGAACAAACCATACCAACCATACCAGAGCACCTACCAGCCACTCACGAATCTACAGAATGGGAGACCATATTTGGTTGAAATAAATCAAGAAAAGAGTGCAAGAATATAAAAACGTGAAAATGTGATTTTTCTTGTCCTCGAGTCTGTGGTCAGTTAAATTTGTGGTCAGTTTAAGTACAGAGTGTCTCTTAGGATATGTCGAGAGAAGGGTGTAAAGACTGATATAAACACGTGGTATTTCTCCTTTAATCTGTGATCTTGTTTTAGTAAGAGTTTTACTGCACTTGCAGCACAATTAGATCACACAAGTGCGAACGATTTGAGGTGTGATAAGAGAGTAAGAAACACAAAAAACACCGGGAAGAGGAGAGATAAGGGCGATATATATTTGATAGGGAAGAAGAAGCAAACCACACCAGGGCACCACCCAATTTACCCTCAATAATAATTAATATGTGTCCGTTTAAAGCAGTGACGGTGACCGTTCAAAATTGTGACGGTGAAAGTTTCAAGTCGTGACGGTTTAAGCACAGGGTACGTCATGGAGTCCGGGGCGGAAACAGCTGTGTCCGAGTGAGCTGACCCAACGGGCCGTCTGTGTGCAGGAGTCGCACTCACACGTCTGTCTCCCCGTGTGCTGGTCGGTCTGCGGGAGGGAGAGGGGGGAGGAGTGTTTTTTTCGAGTTTAAGTTTGAGTTTGAAGAATGAGAAGCACATAGACACAGCAACAGTCATAAAAATGTCATATACGGTAGTGCAGGGAAGAAGCAAGACAGATAGACAGAAACTAGAGAGAGAGAGAAAGAGAGAGAGAGAGAGAGAGAGGGAGA
>NW_004797583.1:779050-785484 GCF_000002075.1 Aplysia californica | reverse complement strand
GGGGGGTCTTTAAAAAAAATTATTTACGTGTTTTTACACCCTCCATCAACACAATTTAGATCTTTCAGAAGACGCACTTCGACCCCTCCCGCACCATCCAACACGGGCTGGAAAGTATTCACCGTCCTTGCAGAAAGACCAAGATACTGGATGAAACTTTTAGCCATCCAGGAATCGACTTCAGGTCTTTTATATGCGATGGAGACAGTTATTTTGCTTTTATGTCACCACCAGCAAGCATGGGAGTGGGGGAAGCTGCCCCACGTTTGTAAGACAGTTTACTGGTTATATACCGTGCATGACTTAAATTACAATTGGATCCTAAAATCGACAAGTTTAATTTCTCTCTCTCTCTCTCTCTCTCTCTCTCTCTCTCTCTCTCTCTCTCTCTCTCTCTCTCTCTCTCTCTCTCTCTCTCTCTCTTTTCTTGGCGTCCACAAAGTATGGAGAAATACGTAGGGCAGCTCCTACTGATTACCATTATTATCAAAACACACAGTCTTGATGTTAAAGTGAAACGTCAATTTACATAAACAATATTTCTCGTCCAATTTCAGATTCACTCTCGCAGAAAGGATATTTGAGAAACAGGCCACTCGAAATGTCTGGAAAGAACAAATATCGCTTTTTATAAATGTAAATTAAACTTTTAAATAGCGATTGAAGGGGGCCAGATCGCTAAAGAGAACTACTTTTACTGAATACTGGGATTTTTCCCCTGCTAGCTCTTTTTCAAGTTTTGCCCATTTCCTTTTTCGTGAACGTTTTTTGAACTCGTGATTTGAGTCACCCAGTGTCACGTGCTCCAATGCAAATTTTACCTTTTTTGTGAACCACATGAATTCTCGAATTGCATTAAAAATTGCGAATATCGCGATTTCAAGTTCCGCTCGGGAAACGGGAAAAAAATCACCCGGGAGTACGATTATTAGTTTCTAGCTTGACGAGACTCAGAAATTCCTGTGCTCAAATACCAGTGCCTATGGTGCAATGGTTTGACATGCAAAAGATAAAAGTTCTAATCCCATGTGGACAAGCTATTTCATCTATTTTACCGAGTATCTACCTCCTTCTGTCAGAGTATTGTAACCACATATGACAGGTTTGGTCCTGATAAAATGAACTAATCTTTATCGATGCGAGAATAATAAACAACTTCTCATATATATATATGATTCCCAACATTAAATTATGTTTTTTAATGCTAAATTCTGCAGCAGGATGAGCAGGGTCATCAACTCGCAAACATATAGAGAGATAGACAGAACCAACGGTACACAAAACCTTCCACTACTGGATTTCGAAACAATTGGCGTCTTCCTGTCACGCGACTTGAGTTGAGCCTTTCTACTGGCAGCTATGGCGGCCTGAAGATTGGAAGAGCTGGACAGTTGATGGTGGCTCGGGAATCTGGTAAAGAATTCCTCACTGGGGATGAGAGAATAAGTAAAACAAAGTACTGTTCTAAGTCTCAGTACACCTAGGAGTTTTACGGCATTTCCAACAACAATAGGTTATATAACGTCGGCCGCATGATACAATTTCACAATCCAAAAATTTTGAAATTTTTAGAATTGCTGTTTCTTAATTTGTGGTATCGGGTGCACGTGCTCAAGAAATATTTGGTCGAAATTCAAATTCTAAATGTTGAAAAAGGTAAGAAAATATAATATGCCATGCCCGAAGGCCGTCAAATTACCTGAGCCGCAAGACCACAAGCTACGCTCTGCTGGGCAGCATAGATGAGCGCTTTATGACCACTCACAAGTCCACGCAGTCTAGTTGTGGGTCCACCTAAAGGCGCTTTCCCATTCAAAAGTCAGCTTCTTGGAGACATTTATGTTGCTGTCTCTTACATGGGCCGAAAATAGGTACACATATAATTATAAAGGCAAAATTAAAAAACCCAAGGCTAGGAAGAAATTTAGGTAGATGAGAATGAACCGTGTGATAATCTAACAATGAGACGGTATCTTGCCTTTTAAATGAGTCATGTAAAAGCCCATCAAAATAAATTCACCTTCTCCCCCTCAGCACCGGGATCCCCTTTAGGAGTCTTAACAGTGCAACAATATATTATTACCTCTTTGTCCGTAATAAACTGGTAAAACCGTTTCTACTAGAACCTTTTCTGTTTCTTGTGTGGCGTTTCATGTTTTATCCTTTACACGTCTAAAAACTATCAATAATACCTAAGAAAGCTGTGATAAGCTGTATGATTATTGTCCTGTAGCAAACCACGCTTTTGACGCAATAAACTGTAGTGCGCGAGAGCTTAGTACCATGTATCAGAGTAAAAAAAAAGGATAGAAAAATAAGCCTAGCCAATTATCTCGTTACAAAAACGCTTTTACACAAAATGAGTCATCTCAACAAATCAATAATGCCTTTACCTTCTTTCATTTTCAATTTCGAAGTGTACGTGTAATTTTTTAAAGAATGAAACAGTTTTTTTCTCTTTCCTGAAACATTTTGGTTAAGGGCTTGTGACATTGTTTCATGTGGCCGAAGGATAAGTGTTCAAAGATAAGACATTTTACTACTAGAGAGTAACATTGTACCAACAAATTAAGGAGGAGAGACACGGACGATAGATGTTGGATAGGTTAGAAGGAGCAAACCACATCACATCACCTGCCAAACCAATCACATTCTGGGACAAAAGCCGCACCCCCCCCCCCACTCTCTCTCTCTTTCTCTCTCTCTCTCTCTCTCTCTCTCTCTCTCTCTCTCTCTCTCTCTCTCTCTCTCTCTCGCTCTCTCTCTCTCTCTCACACACACACACACAAACAGCAAGCTCACCTCCCTCCCTCTCTCACTCTCTGTGTCCTTCTGTCTTTTCTATCTCGTCTGCCGCGTGGCTTTTTCTACCCTCCCCCCATCGTCTTGCGATATCTCTCCCTCTCTTTCTCTCTCTTCGTCTTCTCCCCTCCCCCTCTCTTTCTGGCGCTGATCGGTGCAAAAAACAACAAAAAACAAAACAAAACTAAACAAATAAAAAAAACAACCCCCAAAAAAACAAAACAAAACAAAACAACCTTACCTCGTCCTTCCAACGTTGACATTCGTCTCTGTCTGAGACACGCCCACATCTCTGCCAGTCTCCTCACACTTGGCCTGCTCACGAGTGTGGTGGATAGCTCTACTGCCGCGGCCTTGAAATCTGCGGGAACGTGGCATTGTGTTGACCTTTGACCTTGGCATTTGATGAACTGCCACAGACCTCTGAGCCGCCTTATCGTCACAGCTGAAGTACATAACGGCTTGACCCAGTGGCTTGCTCCCGAGACGTTTCCCTGGGGCTCTGTTTGGGAGCAGCTGTAAAGGATTGAGATGGTAATTCATTTCGTGGGGTTCCTGACCTCCTGTCTTGACCTCTTCACCATTGCACTGTGAAGATCTCGACTTCTCGTGTGCCGCATGGCTTTTCTTACCCCCCATCGTCTTCGGAACGTGTATATGGGAATAAGCTGACATTTCAGTGTTGTTCCAGTCTTTCTTTTTGACTGGAGTTCCCAGAGAAATCCATCTTTTCCCACAAGGTTTTCTAGAACAGCTTTCTTCTTCTGTACAGCTTTGAGGATCCGTACCTTCCCTGTCTTTGGTATCGGCATTTCCCCCTGAAACCCTAGGGGCGGAAGAATCTCTGTGGCAAACTCCCAAAGCGACAGGGGCGGGTGTGTAAGGGGAAGGAGGACTGCTATCTTGCGGAGCACGAATAACATCAGCAGGTGCTTCTCCTAAAACGTAGTTTTCCCCTGTCAGCTCTCGACTGCCTCTCTTTTTGATTCCAGCGTCCGAAAAATTCACATTTTCAGCAGGAGTCTTGGAAACATCTGCTGTCACACGATGACCTTCCTGGGATTCTGTACGTTCCCCGTGGGTGACACAGAACGAAACGTTTTTCTGATCCAGCGTATTATCTACGGCTACGTGGTTTGCTTTGATTGTTTGCTCAACAGAATCAGCAACGACATTTCCTCCTCTCAAAGCCCTTGTACAGTTCCCATCATTACGTTGTGCAGTCTTCTCGTGCTCAGACTGTTTGCCCGCCAATTCCGAAACTACTTCCTCGCTCACAGGCGTGAACTGATTGCAATCGGAGCACATCCTCACCACAGAGTATTTGGGCTTCTCCACTCCTTTTTTCGGAGCTCGCAACCTCCTCTCTAGACTTTGGAAACAAAGACGTTCATCATAACCAGCACCGGCACACGGTGCCTTTCGTGTGGCCCCTCTAACAAAACGCCCTGCCGCGCGGTCTTTGACGTGAGACGGGTACCCGTTTGTTGTTCCTAAACGTCCAGTATACGCGGTACCACCTTTGACATCCGCTTGATTGTCCACCGAAAGTCCTTTCTCATAACCCATGTCCTTGTCCATTTTGATAGAAACCTCTTGACTTGTACCCAGCGCTACAACTTCCCAAAACCAGCCTGGAGCGGGGGATCTGTTGAAACGTTGTTCCGAGGAACTTCCAGTTACAAAGTTTCTCTTAAAGAATCTGTCACCCACAGCAATTTGTTCCCTGGCTCCTATCCTCTGTTTACTCTCTTGACCTGTCATCCTGTCATAGACTCTGGGAAATGCCCTTTTTACATCGTTTTCGGCCATATGACAACCACGTCCTGCCCCCGAAGGTTGCAAAGTCTGAGAATCATTTAAAGTGTCCGTCCCTGAGCACAACAATTTAAAAGCCTTGCTGGTGTAGCCTTTGTGGCCGTCGTAACAGACTTCGTACAAGTTCACGTCGGATCGTGCAATGTTTAGTTTGCTTCGTTGTCGTCTTCGTTGGTCTGCGCCGAAAGATTTTGGCCAAGTCTCTGAATCACAACCCTGTCCTTTCTCATCGACGTCAAGGGTTTTGTGCGATTTGAGAATCGCACGAACATTTTGGACGGCACGCAACACAGGATTCACAAGCTCCATCTCGTGGTTCTTGACACCAGTCAGCTCTATGTCATTAATCGGGCTGCCCTTCACAGCTGACATAAATTGACCTGCCGTGCACCATGGATTTCCACCGCCATCATCCACGACCGTACCGAGGCTGCTCAACGAGGCACACATTATGACATCATTGGTTTCCGATTTGAAATGAGCATCCGTTGTGTAGTGCAAGTACAAGTAGCCATGTCAATTCGAACGGTTTTTAAGACTGGAAGAGAAATGCATGAATATGAATATTTCTGTTGATGTTTTTTTCTTGGAAAAGGAAACGAACATAACCTAATCTCTAAAACGGCCTTTCGTCATTTTTGTAAATCAAAAGCTTACATGATTATCTACAGTGAGGATCATTTTTTATATAGCACGTAATTATAGCATTATATTTTCGGTTTCTTGGGATACTAAGCTTTCTGCCTGACTGTCTGTCGGTTTCTGTTCTTTTCTAACCCCCCCCTATCTCTCTCTCTCTCTCTTTCTCTCTCTCATTCTCTCCCTCTTTTTGGTCTGTATGTCTAACCGTCTTTCTCTATCATTGCCCCCCTCTCCCCCACACACGAACACACACACAAACACACACATGCTCATGCACACACACAAACATCGGTGTTTACAAACATACTGACAGCCGAGACTAAAATCACCCTCGTCCAGCAACGAAGTCCCGTCTGTGTCCAGTCTCCCAGGAGTAGCAGGCCTAGGCTACCGCGTCCTCTCACAGGCTTCACTTCCGGCACCACTACCTCTAGCTTTCAGATCCAGATCTACACTGGTGTGCACGGGAGCGCACCAAACCTTTGAAATATTCTGCGTCAAAGGAATCTATGTGTGTGCGCATGTTTTAGCAAAGATCGTACATGACAAGATGGTTCACTCCTCTCTTTGCTGAGCGAATTTAAAAAAATGTCCTCAAAATTTGGTGGCGCCCTCTTTGAAAAAGAGCGGACTTTGCGACCAGAGTTACCCTACTTGTGTTAAAAACAATAAAAGTGAAACTAACAAACAGTGCTTTTCCTATTCTTCTTCTGGAGAAACCAAAGAGAGCTTCAAAACAAAGACTGCAGCGCCATCTGAACCAATGCGCGGACTTCCGCAGACACTTTTTGGGCCGAGTGAACTCTCTTGTTATGTACAATCTTTGGTTTTAGCACACAGTGTTCGATAGTTTGTTTTCTCCCCATTCACCAGTAATATAATTATTTTACGTGTTTATTTCTTAATTATATTATTAAAAATATTTTAAATACTTTCAATTTCAGGCCTGTGTTTGTTGGGGTGGGATTGGAGGTGTGTCGAAAGTTCAATTATCAGGATTTCATTTTCATAAACAAGGGTCAAGGGACCTAATCGTACGTTTAAAACCGCGCGTCTAGTACCATTGTTACCTCCTATGACACAGCTCCGCCTTTGGACTTTCAAAGCGCTGTCGTTGTTATTCATTGTTTTCACTGCCGTTCTCATTTGGTCAAATGCATTTTAATTTTTTT
>NW_004797583.1:776437-778703 GCF_000002075.1 Aplysia californica | reverse complement strand
ATGTGTGTGTGTGTGACTGTGTTTGTGTGTGTGCGTGCGTGTGTGTGTGTGTGTGTGTGTGTGTGTGTGTGTGTGTATGTGTGAGAGAGAGAGAGTGTGTGTGTGTGTGTTAATCATATACTTGGTTGTAATCAGTGTTACAATGCTGGCTTGCCACTCTTTCAGCAGTAATTATAAAGCATCTTTTACATAAATATTCGTCTTTCTAATGCCATAAAGTAACCAACAAAGTCCTGGTTGGGTCCCGATAGGCAGCGCCCAATGAAATTGCGTCCGTAATGACTTAATGATGTCGAAGGTGGGAGGAAAGGGAGGGGTGAAAACATTTTAGTTGAGAGGCTCAGAACCCATACTCTCAATGTGCTTCAATAACATCTCGTATAGAAGAATGCGAATACATAATTATTGGGTAAATCAGGCGGTACCGACATATAAAAGAGAGCTCACCAGGCTCTAACTTTTGTCTCTTTGTCTTCGTCAATGCGAGTTTGACATCATACTTATGCCAAGCTAGAGTAAAGAGAAGCACATCGACAAAATAATGGCCATTTTGGTGCTAGGAAAAAAGCAAGACAGAAACAAGTTCGGAAAAGTCAAGGAGTAGGATTTTCCTGTAGCACCCAAAACCCTGTAGTGTGAAATATTATGTGAATTCGAGTGTCTGATGCGTGTATAATAATACGATAAGTGCTGCAACATTGCTTTGGTTTTCTGCATGCAATCGGACACCGGCTATAAATCTCTCGTGCCCTAAAAGAGCTAACAAGAATGATATGATTAAAATAAATCTAATTGAGTGTGATACTAGAATCTTCCTCCCCAGGAGCCCAGTTGAGAAATCTATGATAAGAGTAAGTGACAGGACACGTCTTGGAATATTGCACGGTCTTTGTTAATTGCTCATCTCAAATTGCAAACACGCAGGAGACAGGGGGCGCTGATAATCTATCCCCAGGCAGAGATGACCATCCAAAAATAGGACAGACTCTGTACCCGAAATCCTGGCGTTGTCTGTTCGCCCAGGAAGAGTTTACGGAATGGCCGCTGACCGCTTCCGGGGTTTGTTTGTTCAACGAAGTGCCAATTTAGCCATTGGCTTGTTTGTCAGAGATTACTAGCCCAGTAGTGTGAGGACTGTGGCGGGGGCATAGAGGTGGGAAGAGGTACAGATGGTGCGTTGTAAACATCTCTTAGCACAGGGGAGTCATAACTACAGGATCGGCGTCTGTGGTGTGCGGTTAGGTGGTTCGTTGCAGCATACAGAAGAATATACGAGTTCGATTCTTATGTGGAGAGACATTTTCTGATCATCTCGGTCTTTCTGCTGGGATGTTATTCCTCTTTGTCCATGTTGACCCCAACAGTCAAGATCGAAACCCACTGAATCATTTCGATACGCAAATGTTAAAACACCTAAACAGAATAAAGGAAACCACTAAATATCTACTTTTTGGTATTCCAAACTTCTTGTTGTAAATGTATCACTCATAAAGATACGTAAGTTGCAATAATTCAGAAGATTGGCCTTTTCGACCTTGCCTACTAGGAGCAACCTGGTTTATTTGGGAAAGGCACACAGAGAGGAAGACAGTCAATCGATAAAAACAACAACAATTATTTGCTCATGCAAATGAACTCTCGACTTTTATTGTATAAAAGACGAAGAAAAACCCAACTTCCACACCACATCACATCATAATAGTATGTGTTGTTTTAATTGCTCCAGCGTCTTTATTACTATCAGTGGTGTACACGACCACCAGTTCACGACAAAACTGCAAAGTAAGGCTCTCTATCGTAGTATCAATTCTGTGTTTTAATAGTTCCTCCAGATCTCGTGGTATCTCGCGGCTAATGGCTATCACGTGACTTGTACGGAAGACCATCAGACATGGAGTACGCTCTCTCAACATTGGTGTCCTCGCTTTGAGGCTGGGATTAATTAATTGGATTCCTGCGTGTGTTTCCCGATTCCTCTCCAGTTAGAGATCTTAGTCTTGGTTTGCCCTTCTGTCTTTATTACACTGTCAGTTTATCGATTTTTATCTATCTTAATTTATTTGTATCTAAATTTCTCTCCACCCACGCTCTCTCTTTCGCTCTCTCTCTATTCTCTCTCTCTCTCTCTCTCTCTCTCTCTCTCTCTCTCTCTCTTTCTTTCTCTCTCTCTCTCTTTCTCTGTGTGTGTTCTCTCTCTTTTTCTCTCTCTCTTTCTCTCTCTTTCTCTCTCTCTGCCCTGTTTCTATTTCCACACATCTACTTCTTC
>NW_004797583.1:773724-776337 GCF_000002075.1 Aplysia californica | reverse complement strand
TGTGTGTGTGTGTGTGTGTGTCCGCGCGTGTGTGTGTCCGCGCGTGTGTGTGAATGTATGTAACACAAATGTCAAGTGTTTACTTAATCATAACATTTTCCCTCTTCACTCAACACAAAAAACCTCTTTTGACCGCAGCCAAAACGCAGTTGGTACGGTACCACTTGACCTCAACAACAATGTCAGTCCTTCTCTACTAAGGTCAAATGCATGGTCAGATGGGATCCGGTCGGGTTAGGTTTTGGCGTTGGCCAGTGCACACCATCTTTAAATAAATGATCTCTGCTTGGTTTGATCAAACTTGACGCGGAATATAATTAAATGATAATGCACTAGAGCAGCCATGGACAAACTGTGGCCCGCGGACCAGGCCTGGCCCACGAGTCGACCCAAGTGAGTCGAAAATTAAGAAAAACGAAAACGTCCGTATTGAAAATGATAACAAATACACAATGTAGTTTCCAGCTCAGAGGAAAGCATTATGGGTATCATGTTTTTTCTTAGGCAAAGCCCTTGTGTGATATGGTCTCCTTCTTGAGAGCTTGGATATTTCAACCGATTTCACTCTAGTCTCTTGCTTTGGCGCGCGAGATATTCGGAATTGTCGTAGTAACCAAACAGTCCGTGATTTGGACACGCTATTACTATTTGTATTTGCCCATGCCTGCATTATACCCAGCCACATTCCGATGATTCCACGCACAAAAACAAGAGATCTGGTGTATTAACCTTTTAAACTGGCTGTTTTCATCAAACCTATCAATCTGTTAGAAAATCAATTAAGTTTTTTTATCTTGTGGAGTTTGATCAAATTGTGCCAAAATGGTAGCTTTTAACCCTCCATGACTGAAAATCAGGTCGCCGTCAATTAGATCAACCCATATCAAACGAAGACTTGATGAAACTGTTTTCAGTGTGCATTGGGTATACTGTTCTGTACAAGATGTTGATAAAGTCAAGTTCACACGCAGAAGGTCCCTGTGGTTGTTATCTGCATACCTCATGAACGATTGAGAGGTTCTTGTTGAGCATATCTGAGAACATGGCAGAGCTCTGAGTCATACTGGACGACGACAACGTCTGGGGGGATTGTATTGTTGGATTCTTGTTTTGTCCTCGTGAAGGGTTGATGAGGGACTGAGTCACAGCCCTGCACAGTAGGAGATTTATGTTATCTTTGACTCTTGAAAGGTTTTTGGGTTTTACCCGGCTTGTAACCCCCCTCCCCCCCTCCCCCCGCACACACACACATACACACACACACGCTCATACACTCAAACACACACATACACACACACACACACACACACACACACACACACACACACACACACACCCATCACAAATGCACTGGAACACACCAGCACCCACTCACACGATGGACTTTAAATTACAACAATGTGCTTAGGAGGAAGGAGGCCTCAAACCTGACAGACCAACCAACCTAGGCTTTGACTTATCCCACCAGCACTCAAGGCGGAGATAGATAAGAGTCTACTTGACAATTCCCCGACTTTGCCAGGCGAGGCAAAGGGCCTAGAGCTAACACCCACAGACTGTAATTGAAAATATTTTCACTCCCTTCGACATAATTTAGATAACAATTTTGGAGGCAAGCTTTACATCTGCCTGTCAGGGCCAACCCGGGTTGAGAGGGATGCACCGTTCCAGCAGAAAGATTGAGTTCACGCGAGTCGAACTCGGGTCTTCTACGTGAGACTCCTAACCGCAACACCGTAGACACCGGTTCGGCAATTTCTCTAGGCTGAAAAAGACATATTATTTTGCTGTTTTTATTAAGTTTTACGGCATTTGCAACACAATGTCAACAAGGCTAGAGGGCGACAGAGAAAGACCTGGATAGATGGAGTCGGGGAAACAAAAACAGCTCTTGGCATCCCGTGACCCAAGCTCTCCGACTAGTGGCAGAGAGACATCTCTTTCTTCCCGCCCGCGACGGATAAAAGTAAAAAGTAAAGCAACACAACTACGCATTATAAGTGTCGAAGATTAAAGCTTTTACAGGATAGTAAAATACAAAGAAAAGAAGGAGAGCAGATAAGAACGATAGAAGTTTCACTGGAAAGAAGGAGCAATCTACGTCCAAGCAATCACCAACCACCTAGTAAAGATTATGTAGTGGCTCATTTTATTCTTGAAACATAATATCTCAAGGGCAAAAACTTTGGAGTCCGCTCAAATGTACAGCAGATGGACTTTGGAATCCGTCTGCTCATACTTACACTGACTTCCTACATTTCCCATATCACTGTGGCTACTCTCCACTACCTCGACCATCTCACGTGCAGTAGATTTAGCCCAGAGATAGCACGTGCACAGGCAGACAGCAGCCGAGGAGCTGGTTTAACTAGCTCACCTGGGAGGTGTCAAGTGGGGTCAAAGGTATTGTGTAACACTTCTGATGGCTGCGATATGGTACCTGTTTCAGGAGGACGTTTCTAGGGTTTGACTGTAGATGTAGAGGAAGGCCATGCATTCGTAAGCATCTGTTTCCTGTCTAGAACTACTGTGGAACAGTGCTAATTAATCTAAAGCAACAACAGCAAGAAGAAGAAGAAGAAGAAGAAGAAGAAGAAGAAGAAGAAGAAGAAG
>NW_004797583.1:770908-772061 GCF_000002075.1 Aplysia californica | reverse complement strand
ATGGCGGAACATTTATCCAGGCTGGGTTTTTGCAAGGTGAGAAAGGCAATGATGATGATGATATGTCTTAATCATATCACTGTAACGATAGAAGAGAACCGATGGCAACATATATCCTTGTCTTACTCCTCGTATCATTAACTTTTCTTGCTGTGTTCTCTGCTTAACCCGCAGTTTGGCCGTTTGTTTTCGAATTACTTAGAATTCAGAGGTGATACTATTAATGCCCTGTTAGTTTAGCATTTGGAAAAGCTCTTCATGTCTTGCTTTTTCACATCTGTGAAATAATCAGTGGAACAAAGATACCGATTTTTTCCCCAGCATTTTTAATGCTTGTCTCTATTGACATTGCGATAGTGAATAAAGGGATTCGTTATTTTATTGTCAGTAGCTCGCCGGAATTGCGTTTCTGAAATCTCTGGTCTCATCTTGCCAGTAGTAGTTTCATTATGTGACTCATGAAACAAGATTTAATTGTTTTTTGGCATTCTCAGTCCAAGGCTAGAAGCTTTTTAGGTAATGTGATATAAAGTAAACGTAATCATGTCACTGGGGAGCATTTTCAGTGCCGTAGATAGTGTTAAGCACTTTGCCAGTTTTTCCATTCCTTATTCCCCAAAGTGCTTCCTATGTTTCCACTGGGACTAGATCAAATCTAACGATTTTGCCTTTATTCATTTCTTTAATGGCCCATTCCACTTCTTCTTTCAGAATTGATGGTCCTTCCGTGGGTTTGGTGAATTCCGTCTGTACTTCACTGTCAACGAAGAATAGCTCCTCAGTATGTTCTAACCATCTCTTCTTTCAGACATTGTAGTTTTGATATATGTCCTCAATTTATGTCTTACTTTTAGACCTAGACACAGATTTACATACGTGGTTAATTCTATTGTCCTCTATCTTCAGCAGAAGGAAGCCAACAATGGCGGAACATTTATCCAGGCTGCGGTATCGCTCAGGATGACATACAAACATTCACAGCTGACGAAACACTTTTTATGAAAACGCAGGCATTTTCTGTTGTCGAAGCATACCCTTTCTAAGGAACAACATGTGCATGTGTCTCCGTTAAATATGTTATTTACAATCGAGTAGGAATTGATGAAACGCGTAGATTCAAAGGAAATTAACCTTTCACATGCCCCCCCCCCTC
>NW_004797583.1:767987-770023 GCF_000002075.1 Aplysia californica | reverse complement strand
CTCTCTCTCTCTCTCTCCCTCTCTCTCTTCATTTATCTCTCTTCATCTCTCTCTCTCTCTCTCTCTCTCTCGGTTTCTCTCTCCCTCTCTCTCTCCGCACATCCTTGTCCTTCTCTTGTCAAATGTATTACAGGTTACAACATACATTGATATATCATCATCATCATCCGGTGCCTTGCCGACTGGCGTGGGCGATCATGGACCTCCACTTCACTCTGTATGATATATCATACGAACATGCTAAAAATTGCGCACACTCTAACAACCCCTAAGATCATCCCTACCTATCTTCTACCTCTAATTCCACCCCATCCCCCTTTCCAGCCTGACATGAGTCAATCAAAAACATCTCCACTTCTTGTGTCTCTATTGCTCCATTATAATTTACAATTACCAAAGATTGTGGCAATGATGCAGGAACAAAAGAGATGTGTAATATTCAGGAGAATTTCATGGAAGGAAAACAGATATGTGATGCAGCGTGGTGGAATAAGGCTCTCGTCAATTTTTGGGCATGTAGAGTTATTGGTATCATCTTAAAGCTTGTTCACTTGTCTTTATTTGGATGAAAAAAATGTCCATTTATCTTGAATACATGTGGAGATATTTGCGAATGAAGAAGGTGGGGGTCACCTGTTTTAAGAGGAAAAATTAGTGAGAAAATGGCCGCCAAAGATTGGTTATTTCCTTAGCTTAAGAGTCCGTGGTAACTGAAAATTTCCACTTTTTGTGCCTTTAATCAACGTTTTTCCAGAAGAATCCACACAGAAGCAAGTTCTTTAATGGGCATGAAAAGTGTTGGGCCAAAAAAACCCAAAAACTTGATAAAAATTCACAAACCTGCAGAAAAATGTAGGTTTCTTCAATTTGATTATTTTGACGAGAGCCTGATTCCACCACGCTGCCTCACATATATCAAATGAGGAAGTTCTGAAAGAAGATCATGAGGGACGTTGACTAATAGGAACAATAAGGAAGCGGCAATAAATGCACTTGCTACGACTTTAGAATCTACCCATTTTGTCTCTACTGGACAAATAGAAGGAGAACGAGGAAGAGGTAAACCCAGACTGATTTATGATTGTGGAAAGCCAAAACAGATGGGTGGCAAGGAAACTCCGTGATAACATTACAATTTTTTATATTTTTTTTAGATCTTAGCCGCCAAGCGGAGAAGTGAATTGAAGACCGCGATCGCCGATGACTGTTCCAGATCTAGCATCTTGTGAGGATGGTGATTGCTCCGTTGGTCAGTTATTGAACCCCGAAACACCCCCAAACAAAAACAACAACAACAGCAAACAACAACAACAAAAAAGAAGCAACAACTAACAACAAAAACAAACAAACAAACAACCCCAGCAGCAGCAATAACCACAACATCATTGACTTCAATAACAACAGCAAAATCTAAACAACAACAATAACAACAACAACAACAGCAACTACTACAATAACAATAATAACAGCAACAACTGGTCGCTTTTAAGCACAAGGGGGCTATCCCGAAAAACACTGTTTTGAGAAAATCGAAGGTAAAGTTTCTTTAAAAGACAAGGGGAGTTTTTTCTATAACCAAACAAATAAACACAAATGAAACAAAACTTCTCCTGTAGGTAGGGCAATGGCCACTTGCGGTGTAGGTCAAGATTTCTGGAAACCCCCGATATCTGGGTCAGCCTGCTTGTCCTTTAAAGCGACCAACTAAATAACAACAAGCGAAAAAATACCCACACGCTCCCGCAGTCTCGTTCTATTTGAAAAAACCGAACAATACAGCTTACGGAGTACATTTCCACGCTCCATAAAGCCAAAATTAAACAACAGAATTTGGCTAGAGGCGCAAAGAAATATGGGAATTTTTTAAACTTTACCCTTCTCTGCTCAAGAGCTCTCCTCTATTATTCACGACACAAGAGAATTATTGTCGGCATACGATAATGACAATGACAATGGCAATGATAATCTTTATTCATCTCGCAGGAAGAAATTTGTCTTGGTCTTTTACAAAGGCAGAAAATGTTACAAAAGTTAGG
>NW_004797583.1:763092-764357 GCF_000002075.1 Aplysia californica | reverse complement strand
GTTTGTCTGTCTATTTATCAATTTAAACATATAAATAGATAGACAAACAGACAGATAGATATACAGCAGGTAGACAGATAGACAAATAGACAGGTAGACAGATAAAATAAACCGAGAGATAGAAAGCGAAATAGTACACAGATAAATATAGATAGATAGACAGAAGATAGATAGATGAGTTCTGTCGTTGCTGCTCGTCCTACCACAGCGACCATTCTCTGTTTCTGTTTCACCAGCTGATGCAATCAGGTCTGGGATTATTGGTAACACAATCCAGATGGAGAGGGAATTTATTTGGTCTGATGTATCTTCCACTAACCGCTGCTTAAAGCTGGACACAGAATGACGCGTAGGTGACATGTTCAAGACCGATAGACATACAGACAGACAGATAGACTAACAGACAGACAAACAGATTTTTAGTAAACGGGGCAGGAAGACATGCAAACAGACAAATAAATAGATAGATAGATAGATAGATAGATAGATAGATAGATAGATAGATAGATAGATAGATAGATAGATAGATAGATAAATAGGTGAGTCGATAGATATACAGATAGATACATAGAAAGACAGATAGATAGATAGGTAGATAAATAGATAGGCGAGTCAATAAATATACGGATAGATAGGTAGATAGATAAATAGATATTTTAGTTTTAGTAAGTGTTTTACGGCACTTGCAACACAATAAGGTCATATAAGAGCCGTAGATTAGAGGTGTTACAAGAGAGTAACAAACACAAAAATTAAGGAGGGGAGATAAAGACGATATACGTTTGATAGGAAAGAAGAAGCAAACCAACCCAGAGCACCCGCCAACCACCCACAGATAATGGATAGAGGGCATAGAAAGATAGAAAGATAGAAAGATAGATAGACAGACCGAGTTCAACCACCAGGTATTTAACACACAACCACGCTATTACAACAATTATCTACGACTGTGCGAGGTAATCAAAATGCAGAATTCGGTCAGCCTGAAAATCTGTGTACTTCATTCCCTGACGGGGGGAGGTAATCGTTGGGGATCAGACCCAGGCCAGGTTCCTGCCCTATCCGTCATCACAAACGGACTTGGTGAACCCGATCTTTGGATTTGCCGAGAATCTGCGGGTGATTACGATAACGATACCGGTCAATCATAGACCTGACCTAGGTTGAGGGTTCATGGGAACCGTGAAGTTGAGGTGGGCAAAATCCGGATAATCTATAAGGGTAACCGGATAATTCTCAGTGAAACATTATCCGAATTCAGTCTC
>NW_004797583.1:758099-759548 GCF_000002075.1 Aplysia californica | reverse complement strand
CGCCACCCTAATCCCTCACCAACCCCATCCCAACCCCACACCAACCCCGCCCCCAACTGCATTTTTTTTCCTTTTAGACAATAACACTGTCCAAAACGTCCACCTCTCTAAGACAACCACACCTCTCCTCGTCAATGGGCACCTGACATAATTAATGTACAATTTTGACTGTATGGCATTGTGTGTGCTTCCATCTTTCCGATGCGACGTATTCCTCACTTCTCGTGGTGGCTCCAACATAGGAGGTTGAAGTGGCCCGCCCTTTTCTTCTATCCCCCTTCCACTACCATAACGAATTAGATGGATCTCCTACTTCACTCCGTGTAATCAGAACATAATGGGCAAGATGTTCAAATGTAGAAAGCCAGGAAAGCAAAATCTTAGAGGAGAGGACAAAAAAAAAAGACTAGCAATAATTACAAAAAACTGGTTCATTAAAAAAAAAATGCTCTTACATTATGCACCTTTTGTTGTTTGTTCATTCAACAAATGTAATTTGAGTTCCGAAAAAAACATTAACATTTCTTCAAATTTGAGTTTCGAAAAAAAATTGAAAATTTTTTTTCTTGAGATCTGGGTTTCCAAAAAACCCCCCCAAAGTTCTTGAGCACATATTATTATGCAACTGACACCACAGATTAAGAAAAGGCAATTTTTAAAGAAAGTCAAAGTTTTGAGCACAGTACATTTGAACCGGAGGACAAAAATTTGTTCTATTAATTTAAAAAAAGAATTAAAACAATTCTAATACCATCTCCTTGAGTTGAATGCTGTCCATCCTTCTATTGACCAGACTATAAACATGTTAACGTAATAGTACGACAGATTCGTTACACTAGTTAAAAAAAAAGAAATCAAACATCTACACACAATGAATTGGTTGCTTTTAACGACAAGCGGGCTAACCCAGATTTCGGGGGTCTCCAGAAATCTTGACCCACACCAAAAGTGGACATTGCCCTACCTGTTAGAGAAGTTTAGTTTCTTTGATGTGTATATTTGTTTGGTAATAGAGAAAACTCTCCTTTTTATTTTAAGGAACTGAACAAGGGTCCAAAAACTTTATCTTCGATTTTCCCAAAACAGCATTTTTCGGGATAGCCCCCTTGTGCTTAAAAGCGAACAATTAGCATCAGTTTTAGAGCGACCAGATAATTAAAAAAAAACACAAAAAACAAAAAACACAAAAAAACCCCGATGGGATCGTAACTGTTCCTCACTATTCCAGAACTCAGTTCCTAAATTTCTAGCACATGTTTTTGTTTCGTAGGTTGTTCAAGGACTTACTTGGTTTTCACGCGGAAGTCGAAGGTTAGAATTTGAGGGTGATTTACATGTAGTTCCTTTGTTTGTTTGTCTTCTTATTGTTTTGTTTTTTTTTGGTGTTTTTTTGTCTTCTGGAATTTTTAAAAAAGTGAAAAAAGAGGGGAAAGGGGGGGGGGGGGGTTA
>NW_004797583.1:755811-757999 GCF_000002075.1 Aplysia californica | reverse complement strand
GGGGGGTGTTACAAAAACAAAAATCATTTGCCTTCAAAATATAACACAATCTTTGCCAGGTAAGCAAAAATCGCGCTGAGTTTACCAGTACTGTTGATTGTTATTGGAATACCGAAGGACAGCCAGAGTTAAGGAGATGCTTGCACTTATTTTGGGTGACGAGGAAACTAGGGGGGAGAGAAAGTGGGCACATCGAAACTCGTGAACCCCACCATGACGTCATACGGCATCGATATCCTTTAGAATCTACTCTCTCTCTCAAAAGGATTTTCTTGTAGGCCGGTGTCACAGGGAGCAGGTCGAAGTGGACAAACTCATTGCGTGTGCACCGCCCATTATTCAATAATAGCAGAATGTGACTTTGACGAAAAGCCACGAACCGCTCCGCTAAACACGTTGATCGTTAGCCTGTCTTATAAAAGGGAGGTTTCGTTAAATCGAACAGATCGCATTGTCGTATAAATCTATCACCTATCTTGGGACACCTGCCCGTGTTGATGAATTGACGTATAAATGAGGGCTGTTCAATAATAAGTCGTTGCCCTCTCTATGAAAGAAGCGCGTTAGAAAGTTGAAATTTTGAAATTTAACATTCACAATGCCACTTTTCTAAAGTCACCCTGCGAAATGACACCACTAATGCCGTCTCTACTTGACCTTCAAAAGTCATTGAGCATAAAATGACCTCGGAAGGGACTCAAACTATTTTTCCATTTCAGATATGACATCTTCAACACTTTGAGAACTTTTTAAACTTGGGAAAATGGAAAGTCAGAGGGTGCTAAATCATCCACTGAATAGGGTGGGTGTGATAGAATTTCGTAGTCACACTTCTTGCCGTCTGGGTTACCTTCACTGCTGAGTGTGCTGGTACATTGTCGTGTAGTAAGAGACATTATCTTTTCATTTTTGGTGATCAAGAGTTAAGTTTATAAGCAATTATACTCTCATTTCTCACATCTCATTGGATTTTCCCATAATTGCACCCGCAGCGCTCTAGATAGTTAGAAATTACTTCTTTCAGTACAGGTTGTGTCGTTTTATGATAGCTGTTTCATTGTCAGGAAAAAGACTTATGATTGGCGCTCATATGACCTTATGCAGTTGCGAGCGCCGTAAAACCTTTACTTAAATTAAAACTAAAACACTTATGAACGTCCCTCATATGAAAGCCTATTCTCTACCTAGTCCAAACTTAGCTTGTGAACGGTCAGAGGCTATGGACGCTGGACTTATGCAATAGACATTGCTTCTTTGATTTCACGTTATGGTATAGGGTTAGTCAGATCTACTGTTAATTATAATTTTACTGCACTATAGGTTATACAATTTTCAAAGATGAGAAGTATTACCAGAGAGCCACACATAAAGAGAAGAAGGAGAGATAGTGATAATAGATGTTTGATAGGAAAGATGGAACAAACTACACCAAAGCACCCACTAACCGCCCACAGGTACAGGGCTAACCTCATCACCCGAATACTATAATGCTGTTTAAGACCTGGAATAGTGGAATTTAATATCTATCTGTACTGAACGTAGAAAAGTAAGTCACAGAGCCTGAAAAGCTCGGGAAAACAGCAAACAATCACGCATACCCCTCAAGAAATTCAATCCAGGGTTGTCTTCACTGTTGTCTAGTATGGTACAAACTAGATATCTTTTCCCCGTGGCATAAAGATAAGATATTTAAAACAGTTTGAGTAATTTCCACCTGCTTATTGTCGTAGGAACAGTGTGAACAGCCTTCGGTTTTCTTGTTCAATAAATGATGTCCTTTACTAGCTAGTACACAACAACATAAAATTATTGTCACGCCAGTTTACCCGTAAATGTTTATCACACGTTAAACACTTCACAGCTTTCTGTACATCATTCGCGCAGTTTTTTTCACGGCTGGGAGCCAACATATTGTATCAACACTCCGTTGTGCCAAAAAAAAACCCAACAACAACAACAACCCCAAAACAACTCGACGTTCCTTTCGAGGGCAAATTTCTGCAGGTCCCACACGACTAATTATGTTTTCAATCTTAAAGAAATATTATATGAAAAAACTGTTATCTTCTGAACATCCTTTCTGCTCTCTAAACATCTCGCGCCACTCACGTTCCGAAGAAACAAAAAACATATTTTTGCTCTTTGAATATCTGTAGAGAGGTAAGGAGAAGGGCACTGGGGAGGGGGG
>NW_004797583.1:753691-754746 GCF_000002075.1 Aplysia californica | reverse complement strand
TATAATATATATACATTTTTTACATTGTCCTTCCCTGTATAGTTAATGTATGGTTGTAAAAGTTCTTCTTTATGTGGTTGACCTGGTTTTTCTTGTTTCTGTGAAATATTTTTTCTTGTGTGAATGATTACGTGATTGGTGTAAAGCGCCCAGAGCTTATACAAGTATGGGATAGAGAGCTATATAAATGCAATCTATTAATACTATTACTTAGTTGCGCGGGCCCTGTACAACAGAGACATCCCCGGGGGCTGGCCCATAAACATTCCGACTTAGAATAATATCTACGGAGTCCTGATGTGACATTTATACACTGCAAGGAACAAACAAACACACTAGCGCGTACGCCCGAAGACAAACGCTAACGCAACAAACAAAGGGTGGTTTAGTTTGTTTCTTTGTTGGCTTTTTTCACAACTTTTTTCACACACACTGACACACTGACAATGCCGTTAGCTACATGTATGTTTTTGTCCTTTTGGATTACACGCGTGACAAAATGGCAGAAACCTTTAGAGACAATTCCAGGAACTTTGGGTGGCTGTGACATTTTCAGCTCAAATGTTACTGGGTTTTTTTTCTCGGTCATAACTCAAACCATATTTGAGTTTGAGTAAAGTTATGAATTATTTAACTCGGACGTTCATGAATTTCCTGTTGACTGATCCTTCCTTTGGATGTTAAAATTATTTCTATTACAATAGCAAACTCTATAATGTATGGTTTAACCATTTCTCCTGTGAAAAGCTGTCGTCACCATATTATTGTTCACGTCAGGAAATGGCTTTTAATAGCAATCCCCCGCTCGGCTTCCGTGGACATAATATGGCCAGATATTATTTGAACTGTTTCAGATCTGACACAAATCAGGACTGCAGCGTTCTCTCTCTCTCTCTCTCTCTCTCTCTCTCTCTCTCTCTCTCTCTCTCTCTCTCTCTCTCTATCTCCCTCTCTCTCTCTTTCTTTCTCTCTCTGTGTGAGTGTGCACAGCGAGTAGGTCTGTCACACCCAATAGCGCACACTAACGTGATTGTTGATAAAGCCAGGGTGGTTTC
>NW_004797583.1:749894-753591 GCF_000002075.1 Aplysia californica | reverse complement strand
GGGCAGAAACCTTTACACAAGTTCCAGGTCTTTGGGTGATGTGACCCTTTCAGCCCGGATGCGCTGGGTTTTTTTTCTCGGTCATAACTCATACCATATTTGAGTTTGAGTAAAGCTAAGAATTATTTAACTCGGACGTTCATGAATTTCCTGTTGACTGATCCTTCCTTTGGATGTTAAAATTATTTCTATTACAATAGCAAACTCTATAATGTATGGTTTAACCATTTCTCCTGTGAAAAGCTGTCGTCACCATATTATTGTTCACGTCAGGAAATGGCTTTTAATATCAATCCCCCGCTCGGCTTCCGTGGACATAATATGGCCAGATATTATTTGAACTGTTTCAGATCTGACACAAATCAGGACTGCAGCGTTCTCTCTCTCTCTCTCTCTCTCTCTCTCTCTCTCTCTCTCTCTCTCTTTCTTTCTCTCTCTCTCTCTCTCTCTCTCTCTCTGTGTGTGTCGCTCTCTCTCTCTCTCTCTCTCTCTCTCTCTCTCTCTCTCTCTCTCTCTCTCTCTCTCTCTCTCTCTCTCTCTCTCTCTCTCATAAGCACAGAGACATGTACATGTACAGCAGCTTCTACTGCAATGTCCACACATTTCTGTATCCGTGACATCACCATTACACTATCGGAGAACTAAAGTAGCATGAATGCTGTTTTAGTTTACTGTTAGCTTTATGTGTTTGATTTAAGATGGCGATGATGATGATGATGATGATGATAAAAATAATAAAGATATAATATAATAATAATAATAATAATAATAATAATAATAATAATAATAATAATAATAATAATAATAATAATAATATTATTATTAGCAAGACGAAGAAGACTTGAAATTTTAATATATGGCGCTCAACTACGATTTAAGAATACAGGTGGGTGATTGGTGCGCTCTCTGGTATGGTTTGATACTGAGAAGGCCTAGGTTTGCTCCTTTCCAATCAAGCATTTACCGTACTTATATTTCTCTCATTTGCGTCACTTATAAGGACTATTCGTGTTGAAAGTTCCGCGAGACGTTTAATTGAACCCCCTCTCCCCAAAACAACAACAACAACAACAACAACAACAACGAACAAGAACAAAAACAACAATTAAAAAACCCAACAAACACACACAAAAGAACAACAACAACAACAAATTATAATAACTAACCAAATTTTTTTTTAAAAAGGCTCATCATCGGTGCTTTGCATAAAGAGGAGATATCTTGACATCATAAAACGCGCCAAGAGAAGAAATTCCATCATCCCAATCGGACATCGAGGAAATCGGTGGCTATCTGAATCTGTCTGGTCCCTGGTAGAACGAGATACGAGTTATCTTCCCTTGTGCAGCTAGCGTGCAGCAGATGAAGCCGCCCCGATGATGACATGTTGCGCTATCTATGTGTTTTCTGTCGTCTGTTGCGCCATCTAGGTGCTTGCTGTCGTCTGTTGCGCCATCTATGTGTTAGCTGTCGTCTGGATCTCTCATAATTCTTCTCCACTGATTGTATGGTTTGTGTGTCGAGGTTTCTGTCTCTGTCTCTGTCGCTGTCTCTCTGTCTCTATCTGTCTCTCTCTGTCTCTCTCTGTCTCTGTCTGTCTGTCTGTCTGTCTGTCTGTCTGTCTGTCTGTCTGTCTGTCTGTCTGTCTGTCTGTCTGTCTGTCTGTCTGTCTGTCTGTCTATCTGTCTGTATGTATGTCTGTCTGTCTGTCTGTCTGTCTGAATGCCCTCCCTCTCTCTCTCTCTCTCTCTCTCTCTCTCTCTCTCTCTCTCTCTGTATTTATGTATTTGCGCGTTTGTAAGTGTGTGTGTGTGTGTGTGTGTGTGTGTGTGTGTATGTGTGTGTGTGTGTACGTGAATGTTAATGATAATGATAATAATAGTAATAATAATAATGATAATAATAATAATAATATTTTTAAAAACCCGGAATGACAATCATAAGAATAATAATAGAAATAATAATAATGATAATAATAATAATAATAATAATAATTATAATAAAAATAATAATAATAATCATTATTGCAGCCCATTTCCCCGTATGAAACCATTCAGTGTACTTGACAATAACACGAAGAACACATTTTCAAAAGATTCAGATGACTGTTCAGTCGTTGGAGATTCTGACCTTACCTTTGATATGTTATTATTTGATCTTAACCAGCACAGTATCGAAAAGGACGTGGGTCGGAAACGTCTGGAGCGCATTGTTTTGTCTTTTTGTGATCGGAGTGCGTCGACAGAAACACCCTGCTTGTTTATGAGGAAACTGCTGGAATGCTGTTGGCAAAAATATTGACACCTGTTGAGCAAATACATTGCCTTGTTGTTAGATACGTCACTATTCTAAAATATGAAGAACACAACTCCAGGGGTGCACAATGACCCCAGGGCGTACGGATAGGGTTACGCTGATTTGTGGCAGTTGTTGTGGCCGATGAGACTAATTAATTAAGGCAGAGAAACGTTTGCCACATTTTCAGTATTCAAAAACCTCTACTTTCAATTATGTAGTGGGTATTACGTGCTTTTGAGACATGTTTCTTTTTGGACAGTTTTCAACTTCCGGAGACATTCACTTTATGATGTATGTGGATGGTTGGAGGGTGCACTGGTGTGGCTAGCTCTTTCTTTCCTATCAAACATCTATCGTCCTTATCTCTCCTCCGTTTGTGTGTATGTTACTCTCTTGTAACATGTCTGCTATTCTTCGGCACTCATGTTGCCTTATTGTGTAGCAAGTGCCGTATAAATCTTCTTACTAAAACTGAACTAAACTTTCTGGATACAGGCCCCTAAGGTGCAGCGGTTAGACACGTCGCTGGCTCACGCAGGAGACACCGTAAAACGGTCAGGAAAAACAAAAGAGCATGTAATGTAAATGAAAGCTGACAGACCTGCGACCTTCTGTATAACTGCCAAGTGCGGTACCCACCTGTGGTGACATAGCGTCCGGCCCATATCTCGCATCAACTACGTATTTGTCTGTCTTAGTAAGGTTTTACGGCGCTCGCAACTACGTAAGGTCATATGAGTGTCGAGGGGTGGATGTCAGCAGAGAAGTCCAAACGGAGAATCAGGCTAATTCTGCTCACCTCTCTTGTTTGTTTTTGTTAAGTGTTACGGCGCTCGCAACTGCATAAGGTCACATGAGCGCCAAGGGATGGGTGTCAGCTGAGAATTGAAAATGGGGAATCAGACTTACTCTGCTCACCTCTCTTGCTTCAACAGCACAAAGTCTGCTTCGACTAACAAGGCACCCCGAAATAGCGGGTCACAAGAGTGTGACAAACATACCAAAGAAGTAGAGGAAAATGACGATAGTAGGGATTAGGAAAGAAAAAGCGGAAGTTCCCTTTTGCAGTTCAGGCACAGTTATGGGCATGACATTGATAAATCAGCCCGTTTACTATTCTACTGTGCATATGAGCATGTTAGTGCCCCCCCTCCCCTTTGGGAATACTCTAAAGACAACTTCAGCCAGTAGCACCGTTCCGGGGGGTGCGATCAACTACAACATGCAGCTAGTACAGAGACAGGTGAGAGTCTGGTACGATTATCATTACAAGAAGAACAAAAATACACACAAAATAAAGTACTAGCGTCTGTGGTGTAGCGGTTAGGTGCTTCTCCGTCAAACGCAGGTGACTCGGGTTCGATTTCCGAATAGGGAGAAGTTTTAAGGTGGGGGGGGG
>NW_004797583.1:748242-749794 GCF_000002075.1 Aplysia californica | reverse complement strand
AATAATAATAATAATCATTATTGCAGCCCATTTCCCCGTATGAAACCATTCAGTGTACTTTACAATAACACGAAGAACACATTTTCAATAGATTCAGATGACTGTTCAGTCGTTGGAGATTCTGAACTTACCTTTGATATGTTATTATTTTATCTTAACCAGAACAGTATCGAAAAGGACGTGGGTCGGAAACGTCTGGAGCGCATTGTTTTGTCTTTTTGTGATCGGAGTTCGTCGACAGAAACACCCTGCTTGTTTATGAGGAAACTGCTGGAATGCTGTTGGCAAAAATATTGACACCTGTTGAGCAAATACATTGCCTTGTTGTTAGATACGTCACTATTCTAAAATATGAAGAACACAACTCCAGGGGTGCACAATGACCCCAGGGCGTACGGATAGGGTTACGCTGATTTGTGGCAGTTGTTGTGGCCGATGAGACTAATTAATTAAGGCAGAGAAACGTTTGCCACATTTTCAGTATTCAAAAAACCTTTACTTTCAATTATGTAGTGGGTATTACGTTCTTTTGAGACATGTTTCTTATTGGACAGTTTTCAACTTCCGGAGACATTCACTTTATGATGTATGTGGATGGTTGGAGGGTGCTCTGGTGTGGCTAGCTCCTTCTTTCCTATCAAACATCTATCGTCCTTATCTCTCCTCCGTTTGTGTGTATGTTACTCTCTTTTAACATATCTGCTATTCTTCGATACTCATATGACCTTACTGTGTAGCAAGTGCCGTATAAATCTTCTTACTAAAACTGAACTAAACTTTCTGGATACAGGCCCCTAAGGTGCAGCGGTTAGACACGTCACTGGCTCACGCAGGAGACACCGTAAAACGGTCAGGAAAAACAAAAGAGCATGTAATGTAAATGAAAGCTGACAGACCTACTGGGATTTGACCTGCGACCTTCTGTATAACTGCCAAGTGCGTTACCCACCTGTGGTGACATAGCGTCCGGCCCAGATCTCGCATAAACTACGTTTTTGTCTGTCTTAGTAAGGTTTTACGGCGCTTGCAACTACGTAAGGTCATAAGAGCGCCGAGGGGTGGATGTCTGCAGAGAAGTCCAAACGGAGAATCAGGCTAATTCTGCTCACCTCTCTTGTTTGTTTTTGTTAAGTTTTACGGCGCTCGCAACTGCGTAAGGTCACATGAGCGCCAAGGGGTGGGTGTCAGCAGAGAAGTGAAAATGGGGAATCAGACTTACTCTGCTCGCCTCTCTTGCTTCAACAGCACTAAGTCTGCTTCGACAATCAAGGCACCCCGGAAATTGGGGGTTCCCAGGGTTTTGCCAACCTTCCAAAGGAGTTGGGGGAAAGTGACGATAGTAGGGATTAGGAAAGAAAAAGCGGAAGTTCCCTTTTGCAGTTCAGGCACAGTTATGGGCATGACATTGATAAATCAGCCCGTTTACTATTCTACTGTGCATATGAACATGTTAGTGCCCCCCCTCCCCTTTGGGAATACTCTAAAGACAACTTCAGCCAGTAGCACCGTTCCGGGGGGTGCGATCAACTACAACATGCAGCTAGTACAGAGA
>NW_004797583.1:745589-748142 GCF_000002075.1 Aplysia californica | reverse complement strand
AGGTAGACACGGAGACTCCACTAACCCAGACAGTCACGCAGAAGATAATTAGCAGACAAGCACGTTTAAGTAAAGATTACGCACACAACGAGATCACTACGTATATGATCTTGATGGAGAGATACAGGATCTGTGGCTAGGAACCGGAAGCGTCTCACACCACCGACCGCCACGCCCCATGAACCACTACGAACACGTCTCGGAGACGACACAGGTTTTAAACAGCTACCAAAAACTTTTTTTTGTAATTTATTATTTTTCAAAATTAAAAAATTCAAGTCCTCAGTTCTTACGCGTTAAACAGCGAAATATTCGCGGTGCGTCTAGATAAGAACGAGAAACTCATAACACCGAAAAGCCAGAGATGCAGCAAGAACGGAAGACGAGGGAGAAGGAGGGTGCAAGGAGGGAAAGAGACTAAGGGAGCTGGTTTTACATTGAAGATTTTTTAGTCAATTTACGGTAAGTGGACTTTTTTTTACTTACTATAATACTTCAAAAACTTGTAAATTTTAAAAAAAGCTTACTCTTTGTGTTACAATCATCATCTCTCAGATTTTCTGTCCTAGTACTTTTATTTTGTCTATTAAGTAACAAAAGCAAACGAGGCAGGGGTAGGCCCAGAGCAGCCTACTTAGGGAACACAAACACATGGGTAACAGGGAAACATCAGGGAAACGTAGCTTTTGTTAAATGCATCCGAGCAAAGGAATGAATGGAGCACCATGATCGTCAATGTCTGTCGCAGATCTGGCACTGGATAATGATGTAACAAAATGTCTTTTTTTCTCAAAACTTCCGATTTTGTTAGTTGTTTTTTTTCATCTACCTTTTTATTGTCTATTTGATTCTAATGAAATATTTTCAGGGCTTGTATTTCACACCATAACCTAACTTTGTACAGTTGAAAAATCAAATCGATGCTTTCATAAGTGAGTTACATAGATGCTTATGTAATCGAATTCAGAGGCATGAAGGGGTCGGTCAGTTATCCATCTCTAACTTTTTTTCTATTCAAGATCCAAGATCCCAAATGTATGAAAATTTGTATTGAGTATATCTATCAACAAAGAAACAAATTTGGTCGGTAAATATAAATCCTTTCTACTTTTATGAAAGTTGTTTATTTTCAATATGGCCGCCGTTACCATAGGAACCTTAGACTTTTAACAAACAAATTGAAATTACATTTTAGACATGTTGTCCTGTTATACCTCCAAGTTATAAGGCTTTATCTGAAAGGTCATAGTTACCGAAATAGGGTTATAAACGAGCCACCCCCCCCGCCCCCTTAACCACTCTTTCCTCGGGCTGGGATGTTGTGTCCCTCTAAGCCTGGGTTGGCTCTGACAAGCAGGGTCAGAAGCTTTACTGCTGATCCTTCCAGATGATCTAAATTGTGTGGAGGGAGGCGTAAAAACATGTTTTTTCTGAATCAACCAAGTCATTCTCTGTACCCGTTCCCGGTTCGGTTGTTGCTATCATAGTGCTGCTATAGCTGCTTCTGTTGCTGTTGCTGCTGTTGTTGTTGTTGCGGTTGCTGCTGCTGTTGTTTTTGTGACAGTGATGGCGATGATAGTGGTGTATTGGTTATCTTTTTTGTTTCAATTAATAAAATACTAAATCAGTTAATCAATGTTATCTATTCATTCACCCTTCTTTTTTTTTTTTTGCAAGTGTTTATCTTTGTATGACAATGCCAAACCAGAAGTGTCGAAATGGGGAAGGATAAAGGAGAAATTATTTTTTTGAAATGGGAGGTGCGGGTGGGAGATCAATATTTTTCAATTAGGAATAGACTTTTACGTTTTTCATTTTGCTCTGCATGTGACAGCGAGTGCGATAAGTCACTAGAAAATTTTGTTTGTTTTATTTTTTTGTTTGTTCATTTTTCCTTTGCTGCTAATTTTCCTTCTGTTTGGTGAAGCGATTTTTTAAATCATGTTATGGCCTCGGCTGTTACGCATGCTTTTATCAACCGCTGTCGTTTATGTTTTTTTTTTTTTGCCATTGCTCAGCGTATAGCACACATCTGCACTTTATCTTACCTTAGTATAGATCTAGAAGACTCTTCTCTGAATGAGCTGTGGGAAAATTACATTATTTTGATCCTCGCCAGGTGGACCTCTTTAAGAAAGCACTTTTTTGCACTATAATATGTTCTGTGTTCAGGTCTACCGTTTACAATCTTTCAATCAATTTTCTGGAAGTAATTTTTGGAATAGTTTCACAACACGTGCAACAGAAAAAGGTCGTCCGAGATTAGAGGCGTCATTACAAGAGAGTAACATTTCTTTTTAAATAAAAACGGAGGAGACGCAAGAACGATAATATAATTATTACTTGTAATAGGAAAGAGAAGCAAACCATACCAGAGCACCCGTCAAGTTTCCACGGTAAAACGATTAGATAAAGGAAAGAAATCTGTTTATTTTTGCGTGTACAAATGAATGCGACCTGACAGACCCACTGGGATTTGACCCGCAAATTTGTGTATGACCAAGAGAGAGAGAGAGAGAGAGAGAGAGAGAGAGAGAGAGAGAGAGAGAGAGA
>NW_004797583.1:739650-741469 GCF_000002075.1 Aplysia californica | reverse complement strand
GGGGGGGAGGTATGCCGATAATAATATGTGCTGTTATGCTTACTTTCACTTTTAGCTGCCTGCTTTCAGCGTTAGTGTTTTTTCCTTCCTCATGAGCTCTCTGTAATTGTTGCTATTAAAGTAGGAGGCCTTAGCCCTCAGAAGAGCATTACATTTTTTTTCTTCAGCTAATCTAGTCTGAATTTTAGCCCATTATATAGAACAAGCATGCTTACTGGAGAAACGGTTAACCCTCTCTTCTGAAATAAAAAAAAAGCAAATGACATTAATACTAAGAAATAACGATAAATAGCCTTTATACTGCCAATTTCCATTTTCAAAAAAACATTCTCGATGCGCATTCCAAGATTGCCACCGTAATGTAAAAAAGTACATCCGGTTTTTTTCTCTGCTTAATTGCTGGAATTAAATGCCAGTAGTTTAAGAGAAATTAAATCTTTTTATACCTTCAAACGCCAACGAAAATCATTTCTGTTATTTTTTTTTATATTATTTTTTTAAGATAAATGAGACATTCAGAATTCTAGTCAGATCACAACGTACAGTTTACATGTTGCCTAGAATACTATTATATTTGTAAATTTGCGCAGAGCCTGTCTTCTATAATCGGTATGGAGGACTATAATACAAGTGTTTCAATATTAATAACAACAACAACAACAACAACAACATAATGTTATTATTCTATTTACACACATACACGCATAAAACACATACACATTGCTTATTTGAAGAGTAGGGTTGACACTGGTCATCCTTGAATGAGTTGTCCTAACTGCTTCGTTTCATGGAAACTTATGATTCTGGTTCTGATTCTGATTAAAATGATAATTATTATGTTTATGATTATCATTTAACCATTTTGATAGTTCTTATTATATTAATTATTTTTTCAAGTTAACTTTAGTCAAAACAAGGTATGAAAAAAAAAGTTTGAAAAGAGTGGATTTTTTCCTCCCCATTTAGCGCCGTAGGAATATTTAAGCGACAGTATGGACAATATGTGACAGTCATCGTACCAACTCATCGTGAACAAAACCTCTACAGAAGCCATAAAATGTTTCCTTCTATTATCTATTTGTGGTGGCCGAATTTCGCTATTCAAAAGGCTTTTTAATGGCTGCATCGATCGACATGCGGTTTTCGCCAAAAGGTTCTTTAAAATGTTCTCCAGATCATGACACCTTTCGTTTTTTTCAGTTTTGAGACAGTTTTGCTGCAAAAAGCTACATTTCTTTATTTCGCCAATCGCTTTTGTAGGCCGACGCTTCTGTCTCTGTAATTTTATAAAATCCGCCAGGTTTGTTTATTTCAAGTCGTTCTTCCGTTCGATACTATCACGCATTGTCGCACAATACTGAGCACTATTTTAAGTGTGCGACCCGTAAAGATCTAGCTTCATGTTTTCTTTTTTTTTTACTTGATGCTAAATTCGGCTGTGACTCTTTCGTTTGATGCCCATGATCGCTTTTTCTTAACTCCTCCTATGTCAAATTCTTTCTCTTGCAAGTGGAAACAATCAACACGCTTCTGTTCAACCACGAAAGCGGAATAGAGAATCAATCTATGCATCTATTATATATTTGGCAACTTGGAAACACATGTGTCACTTTCCTCTCAAGATTAATTGCTCCATTTCTGTAGAGTGTAAATATAGTAGACCAATGATATTCAATTGGTGTTAAAGCACCGATCATTCCTTTCATCGAAAGGGGTCTCAGCTAGTCTAATCTATTGCTTGTGTTCAACAACCACCACTCAAACTCAACACCTTTCTCTCTCTCCCCCTCCCCCCACCCCTACCCCGTGCACGCACATA
>NW_004797583.1:734902-735791 GCF_000002075.1 Aplysia californica | reverse complement strand
CCCCCCCTCCTACCCACCATTTCTCCCCCTTATCCCCTCCAAATTAATACACCCCACACCTTTTCTCCATCCCCTTTTCCACTCCTCCAAATATCCTCCCCTCCCCCTTTTTTGTGCCCCGGTACAAACCGACAAAATAAATATGGCACGAATACGAAGACAAAACAGGTAACATTTTTTTTCGCAGTTCAGTCATTCACTTCGTTCTGCAATACACCCTTCCTTAAATCACACTTCTTTTCAGTGGGTGGGTGGGGATTGCTCTGGTGTGGTTCGCTCCTCCTTCTATCCCTTCGAACATCTCTCGTCCTCATCTCTTCTTCTTCTTCTCCTTTTCCTTTTAGGCTACTCTCAAGTGACACCTCTATTCTTCGACACTAAAAGATTGCTTTGATGTGGTTTGCTCCTTCTATCCATTCGAACATCTCTCGTCCTCATCTCTTCTTCTTCTTCTTCTTTTCCTTTTAGGCTACTCTCAAGTGACACCTCTATTCTTCGACACTAAAAGATTGCTTTGATGTGGTTTGCTCCTTCTATCCCTTCGAACATATATCGTCCCCATCTCTTCTTCTTCTTTTCCTTGTAGGCCACTCTCTAGTAACACCTCTATTCTTCGACACTTATGTGACCTATTTGTGATGCAAGTGCAATTAAATTCGAACTAAAACTAAACTAAATTCTTCTTTTAAGTGCCCCTTTAAACAAAATTCAAAGGGGCGTATTCTTAGCAATAGCTTGTGAATCTGCACTGCATTTCTTGCGGCTGGTAATATGATTAAGACCACAGTCTGCATTCAATAACAGGGATTTTTTGGGCAGTGTATTTTTAGACTTTTGAAGAAGAAGAAGAAGAAGAAGAAGAAGAAGAAGAAGAAGAAGAAGAAGAAGA
>NW_004797583.1:731985-733847 GCF_000002075.1 Aplysia californica | reverse complement strand
GAGAGAGAGAGAGAGAGAGAGAAAGAGAGAGAGAGAGAGATGCCCAGTATAGCCCCCTTCACAATCCATATTGAAAATTACATCCTAAAAATGGTTCGAACCAAGGTCTCTTGCATCGTTGTTAATCATGACACCTACTGAGCTGAGTCGGCAATCTTGACAGCTTTGGACAAGTGGGTGTTCATTGAGAGAATAAATCGCTTTGTAAGCAAAGTTTTTTTTCCTTAACACGAATTCAAACATAACAATTTATATATTTTGGCATTTGGTGAAATCAAAACCAGGCTCACATTATAAACATTTCACCTGTATTGCTTCCATTTTTTTGAGTTCCCGGAAATACGTGTTTGAACACACGTATATATTGCTGAAGATTTTTGAAACTCTTTAAACTTTGATATTTTTCCGGCTATCTGGGTCCTGGGTCTCGCTTTTATTGCACTTTGCTTCAGGCTAAATTAAAATACGGATGATGTTGGTTCGAATCACTTGTGGGGGCATTCTTATACTTTTTGTATTGCCTTGAAGGCTTTCAAGGCAGTCTACTTAGCGTCGGAGAAGGACTTTTAGTTCGGCCGCCCTGCCACCTGAATAAACTTACAGTCTTGCGTAAGAATTGGTATACTGCTAGGTCAGTTGGTGCTTCAATTGACTTGCCTAACGGACCACCCTGGTATTAAATTCCCATCGGGTTGCTCGAGGGGGTTTCATGGGTCTCCAACACCCTCTGTTCTGCCGGAATTACTCGTTAAAGTTGTTAATCACGCGTCTTGGGTAACTTTAAAAAGCCACAAAGGGCGGTAAATCCTCACCGCATCCGCTCTCTTTTATGAAGACGAGCGGAAACAGATGCCGGGAATAGGGTTATCGAACCTGGCTCATCGCTACTCTTATCAAAGAACCGAAACTTCATGACACCCGTTACCTCTCTTTATAGACATGTGATAGCTCCCAGTGTCATCGCAATAAAAGAGTTGAAAGAAATCAGAAGACGCAATCGGGCTTTGAACTCATGCCATATACAGTCTTACTAACCCACCAAATTTTCTTTTTCACGTCTTTTTTAGCCGCTTTAAAACCCGAAGGAATCAGATCGACATCTTTGTTCGAAATCTGTCTTTTGTCAAGAATGAAAAGTGAAAAGATGAATTGGCGATGACAGTGAACAGGCATGTTCCCATTCTGCTACCTGAGAATTACAAAGTTCTATCTGGCATTTTTGGCAGTTTGAGTTACTAAGACCATGATGCCGAAAATCAAATGTTCTGTCTACTCTATCAAAATCGCAGAATTATTCTGAGCCGTTATCAAGACATTAAAAGATATTACATCCGAAAAAGCCTGACTTGATGTGAAGTTTAAAATCTTTCACGTCAAATGTCTCAAGACTAGGTAGCCTACAACGCAGATAGGACTTTGTAATTCTGAGATAGGAATACGTCCAGGTGTTTGAAACGTCACTTTCTGCCGACGGATTTATTTTCCAAATATTTGTGCTCCCCGGAGCTGTCAGACATAAGGTACGTTTCAACCTGCAACAGGTTATGCAGACGATGCGAATTGTCCGTACAGAAAATCGTTTTTCATGACGTCATTCGATATCAAACTCCTCTGACAGCTACCAGTTCTCAGCGTAAATCCCTCGCCAGGGCAAGACGTCGGAGTTTTATCGAACCTTTCGACATCGATTATGTCCCTTTATCTGCACACCCCCCGTCAATAAAACAAGGAAATATCCCCAGATTGATGTCGTCTGCGGCCAAAATCTACACCGGAAGTTTGATCTTGCCGTAACCCCCCGGACATCTGGTGCCACTTGTTGAGCTCGTGTTTTCTCTCTCTCTCTCTCACTCTCTCTCTCT